>NC_068369.1:14863149-14864296 GCF_020536995.1 Dreissena polymorpha
TACTAAATATAGTACAACGTATCTACAATCATTGCGACTAACTCAGACCTCAGTAAATAAGTAACCAGGATAAATATACGTTTAGGTAATTAAGATATAAAACATACATATAAAAATTTACATGTTCCCTGTCTGCCGAAACCGATCCATGGACTATAGCCACAAGAGGTTTCTATGTACCTATGTAGCCGGATTGCGCCCTCAGAGCGCCCAACACCGACACAGATCACGCTACTCTCCGGTCAAACACAATACTGCATAGGACTGCTGCCTTTGTCACCATATTATCAGAATCATTAAAGTGCAAAATAGAAACTTTCAACTGTCCTTTCACTTCATACATAAGCCATTGGCGATCTTCAATGATCGCTTATTTCCGAGAGATGCATTTTATTTTTTCAAACTTCGAATTTTGATATATGTTTAACTTATTCATTTAGATTACATTATTTTCACTATAAATATTGACTTTGATCCAATTATCATCTGAAAAATACGATTTCGCGATTTCTTCAAAGATCGAGCGAGCCTTTTTACCTGTTTACTTATATATATCTAATTTAAGGTTACACAGATGTAAAGTTGTCGTGGCCGAGTGGGTAAGGCGATAAAATTGAAATCTTTGGGATTTTCCCGCGCAGGGTTCGATTCCTGCCGACATCGCATACTTTTTGCGACGCGTTTTATTTCTTTTCTAACGTAATTTGATTTAATATAGCACATAAGCTATGTTTATTGTTAAATATGTTGAAAATTGTATGCACATCCTTCAATTTTAAAATTAAAACAACGTTATGGCTAAATTGATTAATTTACTGCTGAAAATACGAATGATGCATGTTGCATTTTTATTTTTATTTCAAAAGTAAACGGTAAATCTGTCTATTTTTTGGTATTTTTGCTGTATATAGTGTTTCTATAAAAACTTAATTTAAAATATAACTTAAATGATACTATTTTGATTTTATGACACTTTGTTTTTAACCGACCCAATTTTTACTTGGCTGAAATCACTTACATTTCATGGCGCTATTCCATAGATTAAAATTTGTAAAAAATAAATGTCTGTAAAAGAATACTTATTTCATCTTGTTTAAACTTTAAACACCTTTACTGCATCTGTACACACCACCTGCATGCCATATTT
>NC_068369.1:14864396-14871896 GCF_020536995.1 Dreissena polymorpha
TTATTAAGAACTAACGGGGCTGAGGTGTTGGAATTGTGGCTTCCCTAGTCCAAATAATTACAGTAGACGTAATCTACCGATGTGCATTGCATATCGACCTCATATTTATTAAAGTAGCCCAAACCCCATTGCCACAGACCTGTGCGTGAAACTTTCAGATTTCTCTAGTCTGTTTACCCTGCTATAATTACAATTTCTATAAACACATATTTATCATTTTATGACTATATAATGTCTGTGGTATACAGAGAAACCTGAAAGTTACAAGTACTCGTGTCTAGTACTGTACAACTATTGTACTCCTCGTTGAGAGAAAACACAACTATTCATCTACATGTATTAAAATATCATAAAACATAATTTCAATCAAGTTGGAAAAAATCAATAAATAAATGTCATATAAACAGGTTGTCATGAACGTTGACGTCGCTCTTGGTTACCAGAAAAAAATCCCACGCACGGATTTTCAACCGTCATTGTTTACAATCAATTAAGTGCATAAGTACTTGAATTTGTATAGTGTTTTTTAAAAGTGTCCAGCTACAGGTGGTTAGCGTGTGGCTATAATACTAGTTAGTGAAAACATATTTTGGAATGATAAGTAATCATATTATAACGAAAAATCAACTTTTCTTAAAAAAAAATAAGTTAAATATATATTCAACAAGGTATCCAACTCGAAATCATCCGAAAAACGGGATGCATCGTTTTAAACAGCCATTACTTCATCAATTTTGCAGCGATTTTCACGATCTTGGTCTTATTCAACGCAGAAATAAAATTTCCTTTCTGGAAATGTATATGTCTTGCAATATTTTTACAAATACTGGGTCAACTTTTAAAAATAACACGATACACAACTCGCGTGACCCAGCTGTGATCGATCAGACAGTATTCATGACTGAAATCTTCACGGGGAAATGGGCATTTTCCCTGCAAAGTTCACGAACCTCGATACCATAATTCAATAAAACGTATGAAAAAAAACATTCTTACCGTGCTTGCCGTAGAATATGCATCAAAACTAACTGTCCAGCGCATTTTTCAAACCTTTGTTTCCATACATTTCAACCAACTGACATTTTAAACACAAGGTGATTTCATTGCTCCAATGCGGAGTTGTGTCTTTACAACTGGAGATTTCATTCATAATTACGGTCTGATCGATAACAACTGGGTCAAGCGAATTATGTATAGCTTATTTCTTAAAATTTGACCCAGCATGTGTAGAAATATAACAATATATATACATTTCCTAAAAGGAAATTCATTTCTGCGTTGAATAAGACCGGGTCATGAAAATCGCTGCCAAAATTAATTTAGTAATGGCTGCTCAAAACGATGCACCCCGTTTTCGGATGATTTCGAGTTGGATACCTTGTTATATATAAACGGTTAGTGATTTTTTTTATATAGAAAATTTGATTTTTCGTTTTAATATGATTATTTATCATTCAAAAGATGTTTTCACTAATTATTATCATAGCCCACACGCTAACCACCTGTGTGTCCAGCACGTGTGCCGGGAGAAACAGGGCTTAATGTATTTTTGTTAAGCTCTATAATATTTATATCCAATCTGTATGAAAAAATGTCGGTGAACATATTCCGGTGTTAATTTTTGAAAATATTGAGGCATTCGTTAATTATGGATCTAAAACGGAACATTAATCCGCAAAAAAACACCGGGCATATTGCATATTAGATCGGACACATGAAATTATTTCGAAAGAAAGCAATAAGAGTTTCAATTCTACAAGAGTAAGTCTCGCTGTGCACGATTACGCTCTTACTGCTCGTATATATTTGACTCTTGGCAAATACCTAGTGTTTTATTTTGCTTAATCTAAATTGTGTCATGCATCTATATGTACTTAAAGCAGCATGACCAACAGCTCGTTCATATGTGAAAGAGATTGACACGAAATACCTACCCATCTATAATAAAGTTTATATGTGCACTTCAATATTATAGTTTTAAAGCATTTTATGTGGTGCAATATAAAAGTACTCTAGTAAATTTGAAATTATGTAATCGATTTCCTCTCAACATACATGCAAAGTTCCAGATAACTTTTTCAGCAAAATCTTGGTTTACACTCTATAATAATCCAGCCTTAAAGTCTATTATTAATTCTTTTTTTTCATGTAAATATAATTTTTGGCATCATCCGCATTTAGGTTTATAGTCTAAGAAGAGCTAATGACAATTGCCGGTTTACAGCAGACTTTTTGCGATAAAAGGACCAGATAATGGAAAACGTTCGGCTTTTCGACTGTTGTAAAGATGGTCTATTATTCATAATAACGTTAAAGTGCTGTTGATTTCATAATTGTAATGAGGGCCTAGACGAGTGGGAACTCATTGATAAAATGTTTACATTATATGCATTGATATTGAGTTTACGCATGATCACACATTTTGAATTCTTATTTTATTTTTCCAAAGTGTAACCGTACGCACAGAATTTAAGTCTACTTTTTTACTAAATTTAATTCAATTTTTTACGACTTTAAGCGTCTTATCTGGAGCTCTGCATACATGCATTAGTAGCATATATTGAAATATATCCATAGACTTTCTTTGGTTATTGAAGGTAAATTAATACTGTACAAAAATTATGGTTAGTCATTAACCAAAAAAAAGTTAAGTCTACAAACACGCGGTTAATTTCGGTTCAGTAGCAAATATCTTACAAAGGTGCGCAACTTCTCCTATAACATAAAATTTCCGTTATACGCCGTAAATTTCCGTAGTCCTCCGTAGCATTTCGGAATGACTGTCAATTGACATCATTGTATCATGCATGATAGTATGTTGCTTTGTGCTTGGGTGAAACTCACATCTTACCATCGCGTTAATTTATTAAACGCATTAATATTTGATTTCATTATGCACTGCGCCTATTGCACAAGTCTCTCTGCACAAACCAACATACACATATGCAGCATGCAATTAACGAACAAGAATGTTGCATCTGTACACATGCATGATACCATTAAGCAGAATGTAAATAGACATTGGACATCAGGCAAGATGTAAGTGTCATCAAGCATGAAAAGGTGTCTACATATTAATTGAAAGTACCATCAAGAATCATGACACAGTCACAAAGAAGGATGTAATTTTTACCTAAATACCCTTCCATATTTGTCGGCACTGTGTGTTTGCTTAATTTCACTGAAGAACGTCTACTGGTAAATCTTGCAAAAAAAGTGATAAATAAGACTGAGTAGCAATTTTTTCGGCGTTGCTGTTTAACGTCAAATTTGGCCTTTCAACGAACTTCTTAAAAGCCCATTGAATTTTAATGAAGAAGTTTCCCGCTTGTAGGTCCGAATGAATTAAATCAAATTTTGCAATTGGCAATTTGATAGAAATCCCCATAAAACATTGCACATAGCTTTCTGAAATAAACAGGCCACATTGAACGCATTCACGATATCCAACAGCTCTCTTTGCAAAGACCTATCTAGTGTTTCTTGGCCGTGTAAGATCTATAATTAGAACATCGTCACCTAATCATCTACTAATAGAAGAGCATATTTTGGGGAAACAAATTCAATAAGAGTATAAAACGTCCACGATCAATAATGTGTAGTTTGTTAAAGATATCACGGCAGTAAAAACATAGCACTTTAAAGAGACCACAATCTGGTACATTTGGTCAATTGTTGCGTCCGTGGCGGACAATACATTTTTAAAAAGAAAGCGTACAAAAAAGCAAACACAAAGTTCTTCGTAAGCTTGTTTTAATCTTAAAAACACATAATCGACAGTCATTCCAGTCAAATACAATACTAACAGTCAGCACTCTAGAGATCAAAATTGCGGATATAAATATTTAATTCAGGGATATCAAGTGTATCAAGTTCGAATTCCGGAAAAAATAGCCGGTAGTCTGGGGCATTAGGTCCCTTACAGGGATAAAAGGTAAATCCCCGCCCGAGCCGTAGCTAACTGATTTATTGTAGTCTTTCTAGTTGCAATTTCTGGTGAGTACAATGCGGAATATTACGGATATTTGCAACATGTCGAAGATTTTCGGAAAGTAGCGAAGAGGTTTTCGTCAGTTAATATTCATGTCCGTGCCGGCCGCTAACTTATCAGAATCAATAAAAAAGAACCAGGAAAAATCGGTACCGATCGCAAATTTCCGGAATTCCGATAAAGCTTCAACATAATTTGTTCTCAAATGATCGCGTACTCGAACGAATCTGTCCCTACGCCTCAAACTCCCTTTAAATCTCATCGGACGTACATTGATCTCAAAATCTATCCTTGACGACTCAAATCATATTTCCTGAATAGTTTGGCCTATTGACGTCCCTGTAATTATAACAATGGTCTTTTGGATAAACACCGCTAAGTTGTTGCAATATAATAACCGTTTAAAATAGTTACCGGTTTTCATTTAATAAAATGATTAAGTCATATTCGAGATTTCAGCGATTGCCAATATTTTGCTTTTGTTTCTCATAAGCATATGGTGCTTGGTATCTGCTATTGACTCCTATGTAGATTGCAAATATTACATAACCCTTACAGCGGCCGAGCGCAGATATCTGCATTTGGCCGCTAAAAAGAAAAATCTTTGCGCATTAATTTAATTCAAATCTCATTATCATAATCAAAATCATCATCATCGTCGTCGTCGTCACTACTACCACCACTACCATCATCATCATCATCATCTTCTTCTTCTTCTTCTTCTTCTTCTTCCTCCTCCTCCTCCTCATCATCATTAACAACAACAGCAACACCAACTTAACATCATCATCAAACAACAATAAACATCGGTAGCATACAATGTGCTTCATCAACCATACATAATTATATGCGTTAAAACACCATAATAGAACAGCATGAATGAAGCTGTCTATTACTCTTTTATATTTCCTATACCAATATTTTTTTTCGTTAATTGAAGGACTAGTTGAAATCTTCTATAAAAGCCCTCCCACCCCCCCCCCCCCAAAAAAAAAAAATAAAAAAAAAATAAAACATAATAATAATAACCCTAGCAAACAACAATAAACATAGGTTAGTTAGTATACACTGTGCTTTAGCAACCATGCATAATGAATGTTTATGACTTCGGACCGTTGTGATCAAATTTAAAAAAGCAAGATGGTATGTATGCGGCACACAACACATAGATAATTATAGTTTTATACCTTAAACGTAGTTCATCAAAATAAAGATAAGTTATTATCTATGTAATACTTAAATTAGGTTTATAACGTATGCATATTTGTCTAAAACTTGTGAAATGTGATTCGTAAGCCGACGACAACATTATCATTCGGACCCTTCTCCCCACCTAACAATCGAGATTAAACACCTGTGGAGATCCCGATCTTATCAATGAATAAACCGGTTCAATGATGTCAAGTCAAATAAAACATACTATTACTATCCAAATAAATATCTATCAAAAAATGTAAATTGATATACCTACTTAACTAAAACTAAACTTAAACGATTAGCAAGAAAAATATATAAAGAAGAAGCAGGCAAAGTAGACAAATTAATTGTAACATATGTTTTCTCAGTCTCCCACTGTTGAACAATATAAATAGTATTTATCGCCACCCCAAAAGGGATCTTTATCACACGTTTGGCTCAACTAATATATAATCGTGACAGGACAAACTGTCAACAAATACCTTGTTAATGTTTTATACATAACTCCAATCAAAGGTCAACTTCCAAGGAAACTGCGGCATGTTAAAACTGTTGATTATGACAAAATGTTGTTTAGTACAAATCAGTACAATAGCGTCTGTTATGTGGCCTATACTAATCCAGTTAAATAAAACTTTAATCGCAGAAAAGTTTAGATTCTTTACACCTTTAAAGGGGCCTTTTCACAGATTTTGGCATTTTTTTTAACTTATTCATTAAATGCTTTATATTGATAAATGTAAACATTGGATCATAAAAGCTCCAGTAAAAAATCAAGAAAAAAAAAGAAAAAGGGAAATGTACATTGCCCGGAGCAGGGTTCGAACCAGTGACCCCTGGAGTCCTGGCAGAGTCCTGTAGTATAAACGCTTATGCCTACTGAGCTATTCCGCCGAGTACACATTCTCGACGTATTTTATACCTTATATAAGCAATCTTCGTAGTTTCACAAAATTTAACGACAAAAACAGAACTCTCCAAATTATTCAATCGTTTCGCGTTGCAACGCTTTATAATTTTTAGGTTTTAAAATCGTCAAAAGATGCATATAATGGCTATATTAGAGCATGGTTAATGTTCAGTATTACTGTTTCCTCACAAATATCATAACTAAAACGAAAACTTACGAATCTGAAACAACTTTTTTCAATTTTGTCAATTTACCAAAGCGTGAAAAGATCCCTTTAAGAAAATATATATAACAGTTATTTCCTGTTTTAACAAAATGATACATTTAAAAATAAATTATGAAGCATCGCTAGCAATATTAGAAAGAGAAGTAGAAGGAGAATTATTATCAATAGTAGCAGTAGCAGCAGCAGCAGCAGTAGTAGCAGCAGCAGTAGCAGTAGCAGAATCAGTAGCAGTAGCAGTAGCAGTAGCAGCAGTAGCAGCAGCAGCAGCAGTAGCACTAGCAGTAGCAGTATCAGTAGCCGTATCAGTAGCAGTAACAGTAGCAGCAGCAACAGCAGCAGAAGCAGCAGCAGCAGCAGTAGCAGTAGCACTATCAGAAGCAACAGCAGCAGCGGCAGTGGCAGCGGCAGTGGCAGTGGCAGTAGCAGTGGCAGTAGCAGTGGCAGTAGCAGTGGCAGTAGCAGTGGCAGTAGCAGTAGCACTATCAGTAGCAGCAGCAGCAGCACTGGCAGCGGCAGTGGCAGCGGCAGTGGCAGTGGCAGCGGCAGTGGCAGCGGCAGTGGCAGCGGCCTTGGCAGTGGCAGCGGCAGCGGCAGCAGTAGCAGTAGCAGTAGCAGTAAGAGTAGCCGAAGCAGTAGCAGTAGCGGCTTTTTGCTTTTTGTTTTAGAAGTGTTTGTCGTATAAGAAGAACGCAAGGAAGACAAATTAATTGTAACATGTGTTATCTTAGTCTCCGTTGTAGTAGCATTTGTTGTATCTACACAGCCATTTTTCAGTCACCTGAGAGACATGTTTTTATAAGAGATTTAATTGTGGACCAATATATCGTGTATTAATATCAGTGTACACACTGGGACACCACATGGGGCGAGGAAAACAGATAAACTAGGCCTTCAATTAATTATGCGCCTAGAGGCAAACAATACTATAACTTACTGATAATTTTAGGATTGGGATGTGTTTGTATCTTATTTGAAATTAGCTAGCTTAATTCAAAAACTCAATATTATCACAAGAACATCATCACATATTCATTGTGCAATATATAATCATATCACCATCACAATATGCCAGAGCGTTAGTATTTATTGTGCATACATATCCTACAGCAACATTTACAAAACTTATTACAAACCAACCGCTCAAGCTTTAATTAAGATTGATTTTAATTTATATTA
>NC_068369.1:14876896-14949396 GCF_020536995.1 Dreissena polymorpha
AAATAAATGTCTGTAAAAGAATACTTATTTCATCTTGTTTAAACTTTAAACACCTTTACTGCATCTGTACACACCAACTGCATGCCCATATTTGGAAATTTGAATGAATTATGGAACTTTTATATACCCCAGGGGTGAAAATAAACTGGACAAAAGCCGAGCGTGAGGGTGGTTTTGAAAAAATCGGTTTATTTTTTTTTAAGCATGGAAAGCTACCTACAAATTTGCATGTAGTTTAGTGAAATGATGCTGATTAGGAAAATAATTAATTAAATTATATTTGGATATGTGCCCATTAGAGGTGCGCAAGCTTAAAAAGGTAGAATTACCGAAATTCCCGTTCTTACACGTTGTAGCATGGATCGGGTATTGAACACGATACACGTGTGTATTAGCACCCTACTGTAGTCCCGGCGGGGTTATCAACTGCACCATTACACCGGTAAGCAACCAGGGGAATATCATATGAAAAAAGAACTATCATGCATGTTTGATTTGTTAAAGTGTGTCACAAAATTTCCCTAACTGCCGATGTCGGCTATAATTTCGGTATAAACATGCAAAGAAATTAACATATATATAATGTTAATGCCGATATGTTATTGGACATTTTGTATGTCAAATGTTCATTATTTGCATTAAAATTAAGACGATTGTATTGAACACGATACACGTGTGTATTAGCACCCTACTGTAGTCCCGGCGGGGTTATCAACTGCACCAATACACCGGTAAGCAACCAGGGGAATATCATATGAAAAAAGAACTATCATGCATGTTTGATGTGTTAAAGTGTGTCACTAAATTTCCCTAACTGCCGATGTCGGCTATAATTTCGGTATAAACATGCACAGAAATTAACATATATATAATGTTATTGCCGGTATGTTATTGGACATTTTGTATGTCAAATGTTCATTATTTGTATTAAAATTAAGACGATGCTTATTTGCCAGAAAGCGTTTATTTCAAATTCAAAACAAGCAATAATCATACATAATACCAAAATATAAAACTAACAAAATGACAACACTCTCGCTTAACGCAACGTTCAGAAGCACATGCACTTAACAAAATTATTGCAACTAATGCAAGCTGTAATTAATATGTGACTACTTGCTATACAACCAGTATCATGCGAAAATTGATCTTATTTAATTGTGGTTCCCCCTTTGAATTTATGTTGCCTGTCGACTTTTAGAATAATGTGTCAGTAAGAAATGTATTGCTTGCTCTACAACCAGCATCATGCGAAAATGGATCTTATTTAATTGTAAATCCCTCTTTGAACTTAAGTTGTCAGTCGACTTTTAGAATAATGTGTCAGTAATAAATGTTTTTCTTCAGTTTCACATGTTTTTTAAGAAAATTTAGTGAAAGATGCAAATGTGTCTTATTTATTTTTTTCTGTGTCTTCAATGTATCTTATTTATATGTGACTGCGTGCTTATTTTTTTTTCAAGAAATGAAAGATGCAAATGTGTCTTATTTTAATTTTATCCATGTCTTAAATGTGGCTTATTTATATAAGATAAAATGATATACTGCCAGTGTCATGCAAAAAAGGATCTAATTTCTTAATATCCACATTCACGCTTTGTTCTTTATCAGCACCGTCTTTAATTAGGCTATCTATTTAAAGTACAGATTACTGTGAACTTAATAATTGTGCAACGGTGATGTTGATCCATTATCGTTGTTAATTTAAAATGTAGACAACAAGTTAGCAATTAATGAAATCAGTTATTTTGGAAGTAAATCTAATTGTTTCTGTACAGTAGCCAGGTGGATGTGTATTGAGCGGATAAGATAGGGATCACCACAACAAGTTTCTAATACACAGTATAGACTTCCCCTATTATTATTAATTACCTGATTGGAATAAATAAAGTGTTAAAGATCATTTCATGTGAAAAGCAGGATTTCTGACATAATTTCAATCGTTTTGCTTTTATACACAATTTCATGGAACAATGAATATATTGGCGCGATGGAACACAATTTATAAATCAAGCTGACAGTATAGTATCATTTTTTAATTATGTGTAATTTAATTCGCATCTCTCCCTTAACTCGTTCAATGACACGTGAACTTATATCAATTATAAAACATCACGTGCATCATTAAATATTTTTTTTTAATTATGAAAACATATATGTTCTACATGGTTTTGTTTAGTTTTTTTTCTCAACCAGAGAGACATTATAAAACATTGTTATATATAAAGCGCATTACATAAAGATATATCGATTTTTTTGTTAAGTGTACGTGCTTGACATATTTATAAAAAGGCAGTGTTTATTTTTGTAATAAAATCGAAAATTGACATTTAATTTGATGCAATCCACATTGTTTAGCGGCCAAGCGCAGTATTCCGCTCTCGGCGGCCGATGGTGTATTGCAATATATACAATGAAAAGCTGGGTTTCTGACATAATTTCAATCGTTTTGTTGACGCGGAAGTGCTTTTTGGTGGCCAAAAATACTATTGTTCCCTTTATTTAAACCTAAATCAGTATTTTTTTACACTTGAAGGTTTGTACAGCGGGGATTTCGGTACCGGCGCGGGTTTATGTGCTTGTTAAGAATTACCGAAATCCCCGCTAAGAGGCAACATATTATCCTGATTTATGCTTTGATTAAACATTGATAACTAAATTGCAAAAGTGTATAGCATATTGTAAATAAGGTAGTACGATATCATTTGTTTCATCAGATTTGTTTGGAAAATACTTTCTGAAGACTTATTATTACTATGTCATGTTATATTTACATATACTTTTGTGTAACCAATGTTTTAAATGTACATTTTACCTTTTTTACATTCGTTTACACATTTTTCACATTAATAAACTATTTAATAATGGAAAAAATATTCTGATAAGAGTGTTTAAATGATTAATACTAATATGATTGTGTACAAATCAACATGAATGCAAAGCCAAAACCCAAACATAATGACATATAGACCCTTTAAGGCGTAATATGGGGGATTGGCGTAAACATGGGTGATTTCGGCTCTGTGCGTACGAATGTAGCAGTACCGAAATCCCCGCTAATTATTTTCCAAAAGAAGTAACCGAATAGGAGATAATACATGTCACTGGTTGCTAATGAAAAAAAAACACTATAATAATTTTGTTGACACTTGAAGGTTTGTACAGCAGGATTTCGGTACCGGCGCGCGTATAAGTTCTAGTGTAGAATTACCGAAATCCCCACTGAGAGGCAACTTAATGCTGTCAAGAGTGCTTAATAATTAAAATTAATATCAAATTTGTTGCACCTTAACATTCATGTGAAGTCAAAAACCATTCATACCGATGACCTATTGACCCTTTAAGGCGTAAATATGGGGATTTCGGTACTAGGCGGGCGAATGTAGAATTACCGAAATCCCCTTTTCATCATCGCACATTAGTGTAACATAAATTTTAACACAATATATGTAGGGAAACTCATATGATTCGCGTAATGTGAAAATGATTATTATGCTATAATTCGACCACGAAACTTGACGTGACTTAATACCGGACATTATGGAATGGAGCTAGGCTTGCCGTATTTGACATAAGACCCATTTTCGCAAATTATCTTATCAATGCTTATATGAATTTGATTGCTATAATCTTATGCGTATTCGACACGGAATTATTGTCAAGGTTTTTCATTTTGTCAATATTTATCATAGCAGGGGACATTGCTGACATCAATATGGATACTGTTTTCATTTTCTGTCGAGAAATGATATGACTTATTATCAAGATTATTTTATAGTACGGTAGCGTTCTCTTCACAATTGAGATTTATTTGTACAGGTAAATTGCTCTTATACTCACCATTCGGACTCGACGATCGGCTCGAATAAAAATGTTAGTCGCTTAAAAGTACAAATTCATCATATTGAGCACGATTATTATTATTATTATTATTATTATTATTATTATTATTATTATTATTATTATTATTATTATTATTATTATAATTATTATTATTATATAGCTTTTAGAAACTTATACCTTAAAAAAAATCCCATTGGAAAAAAAAATCCCATGGGAAAAAAAATCCCATGGGACAAAAAAATCCCATGGGAAAAAAATCCCATGGGATTTTTTTATTATTTTAAAACACGATATAACGCGTTGAAATCGCGAGAAATGCTCATCATTTGTTAAAAGGTAGTGTTTCTGAAGGTTACATGAATAAATCTCTAAAAATCAGAAAAAAATCCCATGGGATTTTTTTTTCCCATAAAAAAATGGGATTTTTTTTCTATCAAAGTAAATTGAACGAAAATAAGCACAAATGCTTTAACAATGCTTAAAATCGATAACTAAGCACAAACGAACGTGTTTTATGTTTTTGAAAATCCCATGGGATTTTTTCTCCCATAAAAAAAGCTGGAGAAAAATCCCATGGGAGAAACCAAAATTCCCATGGGATAATGAAAAATCCCATGGGATATTACAAAAATCCCATGGGAACCCCAACTTTGCAAATAAAGTTCATAGTGAAGAAAACGCATTTAACAAGCAAAAATAACCAATTATTAATCACAAGTTAGACTTTTATCTTATACTTTATCACAAATAAGCAAACCTTCAAGAAAAAGGGTACTTAAGTTTGCGAAATTTCGGTTTCGCAAAGTTTTTCCGGTGGCCGTTAATTGTCTGTTTGTAGTGCGTTGTAGTTTTAGTCAGGATTTTCTGTTTTGGTTTATAAGGGACATGTTCACAGATTTCCACGAGGACTAAAATCCAATTTTCCTCACATATTTCGAATCATATAAGAAAAGTAAATGAAAATGAGCGAAATGATAAAACTGCAAACACGTATCTTTAAAAAAAGTAGTATGCATAATTTGAAATTGATACACTTTAAAAATTACACGATACAATTGACATTACTAATGTTTCTGCTGTTTTCATTAAAGTTTTGGATAAATGTTAATCACTTACAAAAGTAAGAAATGTTTAAAAAATAAACTTATGAATGTCTAAACGTCGGCATAGCCAAACGGTAACCGACAGGGACCTGTGATTGGGACAAATTCAATGCCCAGAGCAAAAATCATTGAACTCCCTCGCTATACTTTTCTTGTATTCGACATTAATTGGTTTGGAATGTACTTATAATTGTCAGGTTTAGGCTATGCATGATCAACATGCAACAAAATCTGTAAGCATGTCCCGTTACTTGGTAATAATATGTTTATAGAAATGGTGTTTTGAGGCTTTAGACGAACTAAAACAGATAGGCCTTTTATTATGTTTTTTTCAGAGGTGCAATACATAATATTCCATTTGTAAGAAAAGGACATAACGATGATATCAAGATTAAAGAAAAAACGTTGTATAAACATTCATAAATAACTGCACTCGACACTTCTGCTTGCGCGTGAAAAACATAATTGCGTTATAATTGCTATGAGCGACATCTACACAAAGTACTTGTAAGCGCATTAGTCATATTAGTCATTAAATGCGTTTTTAATTCTGGTTTCAGGTATTTGTAAATATATGTGTTATGTTTTCTGACAAGGAACCATAAGAGGAATACGAAATTCGATATTTTTAATTATCTTAATCTGTATTTTAGAAAGCCGTGCAAACGAAAACGCATAAAGTTAAAAGGCAAGCAGTAGCGAAAGAGAGTTATTTTAATGAAAGCCTCAAGACGCCATGCCATTTATTAACTATTTACATTTATATGCATGCATAGTATAATAGCTTCAACATAATAGCAATAAATATATATACAAAACCAGGTGTGTGTTTTGGTTTTCAATCGTTTCTTACATAATAATTTGAATCATGTCACCAACATTGCCACTTTAAAATCAAATGTGTACATGTATCCAGTTATTATACTTATATACCTGCGTAACATTCAAAAGTTTGTTCACTGATCAGCCCATAGTAAAACTCGGGTTGCTGTATGCGTTGACATAAAATTGACAGGTACACTTAAAATACAAAATACATATCTGACTAATCGTATGTATAGTTGTTAATGCGAAAACAATTTACTTTTTATCACATAAATTACGAACGACACGTAAATTTATGCAACTACTTATAGAATTTAATCAACTCGTTAATACGTTGTTACATTAGGGTGTGTACGATTATGCAAATGCTTGCTTACATATTATAGTTTACATTTTGTTGTTCATTGAATTTATTTCAGACAAGTTAATTTATAATATGGGCGCAGTTAATTGGCCGAGGAGCGGCAGTTACCACCAAAATACTGTGGCTAGTCACAATATATGTTGCCTTCCCCGAAATTATATTTGTCGAATTCTGTCGGTGAATGCGATTTTGATTGTGGCCATTAGTGAGGCGTTTACTTAGAGGTGTACATATGTAGTTATCATAAACAGGGCTTCTGATTCGCTTATATCCCGTCAATTAGTTTAATGGTCCGATGGTGTGATTGCCCTGTCGGTGTTTTGTGTTGAAAGCATTTATTACATGTCCTCCATTGTCTGTCCTTATAAACTTTAAGATATAAATAATAACGATTTATTTACTCAAAAATGACTTGATAGATTTTGTAGAAACATAACATGACAGTATTTTTCAGTTTTAGTGGCGATATTATGATATATTTGACAATGAATTTTTCATTAATCAACAAAGACATTTCTGTTTTCCGGAACGTACCTTTGGAATAAACAACGTTCATTTGACTCAAACTTTGAAACAGTGTAATGACTCCGTTATGACGAAGTTAGTATTAGACACATTTGGTGCGTGTGTTAACTCTCATATCAGATAATCGTAATAATCATAATCACTGCATGATTCAAAAGCGCATTATTAGATTTTTATAGGATGTAATTGAATATATTTCGGTCGAAATACCACTCTTTTTATCGTCTCTGCAATACACCTAAGTATTCGGGAAAATTCAGTAACAAAAAGACAAGGGACAGCTTCATCGACCAGGTATCATTTTCTGCAACAAGACGACTCGCAGGGACGACTCAATAGGGACAGCTTCATCGACCAGGTATCATTCTCTGCCACAAGACGACTCGCAGGGGCGACTCAATAGGGACAGCTTCATCGACCAGGTATCATTCTCTGCCACAAGACGACTCGCAGGGGCGACTCAATCGGGACAGCTTCATCGACCAGGTATCATTCTCTGCCACAAGACGACTCGTAGGGGCGACTCAATAGGGACAGCTTCATCGACCAGGTATCATTCTCTGCCACAAGACGACTCGCAGGGGCGACTCAATAGGGACAGCTTCATCGACCAGGAATCATTCTCTGCCACAAGATGACTCGCAGGGGCGACTCAATAGCGACAGCTTCATCGACCAGGTATCATTTTCTGCCACAAGATGACTCGCAGGGGCGACTCAATAGGGACAGCTCCATCGACCAGGTATCATTTTCTGCCACAAGATGACTCGCAGGGGCGACTCAATAGGGACAGCTCCATCGACCAGGTATCATTTTCTGCCACAAGATGACTCGCAGGGGCGACTCAATATCTCAACACGCGCTATGTTCACAGAGATGTTTTGGCCGAAATGAGGATTTAGAAACATGACAATGAATTCATAAGCCACTGACAAGCAACGTCATTGAGAATCAACAATCAGTATTCAGTAGGACCCTCCATGTCAGAAATAATACATGAAATATTAACCATTAACGAATAAATACATTACATTTATAATTAAACACTACAATATATCCACATTTACCATTTGAATAAATGCACCTTTATCGTCAGTTAAATGCTTAAAAACAATACAATATAATACTAGAAACATAGGTCATGAGTAATAATATAAATTTACATAAAATGTACAGAACCTGTATTCTGAAATGCAGGAAACAATACATGTAAGATACGTTTGTTAACTTTTCTTTCTATTTTAAACTGTATGTCATAGTGAGTGTTTTACGTGTCGCCTTTTACTAGATTTAATGTCAGATTCTTAAATGCCAGTTATAGCTACTTCCGTTATTTGGTATGTATTGAAAGACATTTAAATATCTATTTCTATGCTTACTTTGATTTTAATTTCGATTAATTCAACGCTTGTTTTGGCAAAAATAGGCGGGCACGTGTTAATTATAATTGTTTAATATTATTGGATGCTTGGTAATATTTCAACTTTATAAACTTTCAACCACGCTAGTTAAATTACATCTTTGTATAACGGATGTTATATTGTTAATGCATACGTACTGATGTCCGTGCATTTTGTTCTTAATGTAGAATTTCCAACACGTTTCCGCTTTAGGTCAATTATTCATATAAGTTACAATTGCGTAAAGCACATGAACTTCATGATATGAAACTCCGTGATTGTATTTTATTCAATTAGTCACGACCTTTTCGATATGCAATTTAATGAAATGCAAATTAATTTCCGCACTTAGTTTTGCATAATAACAGTATGTTCTAGATTTTAACTCTGTTACATTAATAACGAATCTAATGCGTAAATATGCATGTGTGGATATGGGGAATTTTAAGTAGCTAAACAGGTACAATAATCAAATGGTTCTCCGTGCCTCTATGCATTTTTTTTTGTCTTTTATAATATGTATTGAATTATGTTTAATAAATCCGATGTAATCAAGACAGATACTTGTCGTTCAGGTCTCATGCGCATATCCCGTTTTAAACGGTTTGAATGAATGTGTGTATTGATGCGTAACGAAGATACAAATACAACGAAACATGAAAGCATTCGTATTTTACTTCCACCATAATGATTTCATTTCATTTTCATCCAACACTGCTTACCAAATGTAATTGCCGGTAGGTCACGGGTTCGATCCCCACTATAGGAGTGTTCTTTAGATCTGCCCCAATGACACCAAGTACTGGTTCAAGACCAAGGAAACGGACGCGAGAGCGTTTCAAATAAGTAATAAGTACTTTAAATGCAATCGAGCTAAAAAAGCGATAGGTTTAAACATAACAACCAAATTTAAACTTCGCCCGGTCAATCTACTTGCTTCATGCTCAGTCTGCAACTAACGTATTTTTGCTTCAGCGCTAACTCTGTCACAGCCAGTATAATCTCCAGGGGGCACTGTCAACGTTTCTCGAGGTGAAAATCTGACATGAACGTGTTCATACGAGGAGAAGCCCTCCGCTCAGGGAACAATCTGCAAATGGAGCGAAATTCTTCGCGGCTATAATTATCCAATATCGCGGATGTATTTGTTGTACAATCAGTCCACCTGCATTAAGACGTTTCCTGATGGGAATCAGTATGGTTACGGTTGTCATGGAAACAACGCTTTTTCAATAACCATCTTCAATGCGCAAGAGGGTAATAATGGAACACGATGGAAATGTGAGCAGATGGTCGGGAAAGACAATATGGCTCTCAGCGTACGTGACCTTGAACGTGATCGGTAAGAACTTGGTTATGGTTTGATAATGAATGGCTGTTGCTTCAATACAAGACTCAATGTCTAATTAAAATGGTTTCGACAAATGTGTTGATTTTAAATACAGGCCTAACAACAAATATTCACAATATTAACTTGTGAAATTAACTAGTATAATATGAATACTATTAGTTGCCCGATTAGATCAATTCATCAAGTTGAAGTAACAGATAGAAGATACGTTTTAGAACAAGTTGTAATAAATCAATCATAGCGATAGATGTTCATATTGCCAACAATACAACTGCACACAGAGGTATTAATATATAAAGATTAAGGCTCTTAAGAGACAATTTAGAAATAACTTTTCATTGGTAATTGTCAATACAACGTAAAAGCCAAATTTGACGTTCAACTGACATCTGTGTTCTTTTCGGAGCAATTGTGGACATCAGTAGAAGTGATACTGACATTTGTTGGTGGATCATTAATATATTATATCAGTGCTCTTAACGTATAGATCATCCAACTTTTCAAGCGGTTAATGGGTCTGCGACAGGGTTGTCGAACGCTTACGATAATAGAATGAGCAAATTATCGGTTCCATTAGGTCATACAGCCGATACGCGGTAATAAACCCAGCAGTGAGCGCCGTTTTATTACAAGATTCAAGTGCTCAGAACCACGTTCAATCCGCCCTTTTTCATATACCGTGTCAGGCTTGAGCTTCAATTCGTTTATTTCTATCACAATTAATGATCGGTATAAATGCGTCATATATTTAATTCAGTTACTTCTCAAATGAATGAATAATTGCGATTCGATTTAAGATTATTTGCGTGACCCAATAAAATTTAAAACGTATCAATATAACCTGCCCTGGGCAACACATGTACTGATATGCTAATGGGTTTTCTCTATAGATATTACAAAATTGCTTTCATTTTTTCTTTTTGCTAATTCTTGATATGCATGTTGTTTTCATGTAGTCAAAATATTGTGTGTATGTGGCGTTTGAAAAAAATAGTATGCATACAATAGTCTTCGCTTAATAGTTTAAACATATTTTATTTCCAAAATTATCAGACGTTCACTTGACAAAAAAATACAATATACATATAAATACGTCAATTTTGAAAAAAAGGGGTACGACCTAAAGTTCTAACAACATTATTTATGGTCTTTCCCTGTTTTGTTATTTACATTACATGTAAGTGCTTTTCTACAGCTCTATGTTACATGGTCAAATGTACATTTGTCATAAGAAAACAAACAAAAATAACCAAAAAAGTGTGCAAAAAAACAACAACAAGAAAATAAAGAAAGATAATCATGATTTGTAAAGAATTGGAAATAAAACTCTTTTACATATACAGTACAATCTTAATAAAGTGAAGTCCTGTCCAGACATAAAAAACTGTTTGCTACAACAACATTATAAAAAACGCTTTGTCGTCTAAATAAATATCTGAACATTTTTAAATATGAAGCAGTTGGTGTCATTATCAAACATGTTATTACCAAATAGCATTGCTTTACAGTTTATGGGTTCTATTGCGTAAAGGGTTTCGACAAGAGTTGTACGTTGTACAGAAAAGCGTGAACAGGTAAAGAAGAAATGGTACACCGATTCGACTTCTCCGCATACACAAAAAGGTGAAGGTACTAAGTGATTGATGAACAAGTGCAATTTCAAGTCGCTACAATTATTCCTTAGTCGGGCATGTGAAATAGACGATTTTCTATCACCAATATGAAAATATAATGGAGTTTCGACACTTGGGAGAATTAATTGTTTCAGTTTACTTTTGAATGTTGATATAGAATCTGACAATCTTATGTCAAGAGGTAAGTTGTTCCATAGGTCGATAGCCGACGGAATGAATGAGCGCGAGTAAAGTTCCGTTCTTCTAGTAACGATTACATAATTATTTGCGTTCCTAAGGTTTCTAGCAGATTGTTGAAAAACAGTTACTGGTAGTAATCTCGTAAGTAGTCTGGACATAATTCGCTTAATAACCACATGAACAAGTGTTTACCGGCAAATATAAAAGTTAAACAATTTAACAATTATTCGGGATGATTCTGATGACAGTGCTATTGAAAATGGTAGTAAACACTCGTGATTATATTTCAAGCCCTTCAATACACATAGACGGTAATATAATGTAATTAACATCTGAATTTAAACTTTTCTCAGCATGTTTGAACCGCTTCATGCGAATATTTGTAATATTCCATTTGCTGCCAGAGTGGTTAGAAGCTACTGTCCGCTATATAGTTACGCAAGGTTTCGTGGTCACATTAGCGGACATGGTAGCTCCTAACCAGACTTCGGGGAATCACAGGCTGTTATACAGCTGCGGTTGCCGTCTATGGATGAAATACATGTTTAGCACGACGCGGCTCATTTTTGTCTCACATCAGCGCTTACTTATATTAGCAAAATTAACCCATTTATGCCCGGTGGACTCACCCATCCTTCTTAATTGGATCAATTTATTTCGAAAATTAGGGATGTCTAGTGTACTTATTTCTATATTTAGAATATTTATTACTGAAAATCATTTTAGCAAACAGCGCAGACCAAGATGAGACGCCGCATCATTGCAATGTCCTTTTTTCAGGACGCTAGGCATAAATGGGTTAAAACGGATTGCGTGTGGGTGTTCTTTATAAAAAAATAGTTGAAAACACGTTAATATGTTAGGAATACTATACCTGACATATATGGCGTGCAATGAATTTGTGTTGTCGCATTCAAATAATAGTGTGTCCGTGTATTTTGCATTCCTATTCAACAACCAACTATAGAAGATACGTTTATTAACAGACAACTCATTGAGTGTATCTGACTCGAGTGCCGATTCACTGAATGAGTTGTACTCCACAAACGACTTTGTGATCTCCACCGGGTTAAGTCAATTTGTAACGACTATACAAATTATTAAACACAACATCTGCTACATCAACTGGGCAAAGTGATGTTGACTCTGATATACCAGGTGATTACATTTTGTTATTTGTTTATTCGTATAATAAACATTTTATAATATTATTGCGTTAATCTACAGGTATTCAAAGCAAAAGCTTTATGTTAAACAGGTACGGAATTGACATTGAAAGAGAGAAATTGAAAACTAAGACATCAATAGGTTTGGGTGTTCAATTCATATTTTATCATATAAAATTTATTTTGTTTCAACTGCTGTTCTGCATTCTTCCGTAAACAGAACAACATCAAATTCGCATAAACTTACAGTATAGCTACGTTCAATAACGGTTATTTCAGTACATATTGAACAATATATGCACGTCACCTAAATCTAGTAATTAGATCACAAAAAAACCTGTAACGCTATGATGTTGTCACATGCATTCCAGATACATTTGAGCCAAGCTCTTTGAAAAGGGGGTTTAATGCATGTTCATAAAGTGTCGTCCCAGGCTAATCAGGGACGACACTTTTCGCTTTTATGATATTTTTTGTTTAAAGAATGTTTCTTCAAAGCTAAAATCCAGTTTAGGCGAAAAGTGTCGTCCCTGATTAGCCTGTGTGGACAGCACAGGCTAATCTTGGACAACACTTCACGCACATGAATTTAACACCCTTCTCACAGAGCGAGGCTCATTTAAATTGTTATAAAATATATTTTGTAGTCTCACAACGACTGGAAACCCTGGATATTCAAATATTAACTAATAAATTTCCCTGCATCTAGTAGTTGGGTAAATAAACTCGTTTTTTTTTTTAATTTGATGGTCGTACTATGTTCATCCTCAACATTCGTCTGTAAAAGTTCTTAGTACATTCACCTTATTCATCATCTGAATATGTTAGCCTAGCACAACTTAAATATTATTGTTGCATATTTTGTAAAATGTACAAAAATTAATCAAATTTTGTACAATTACCTTTTGTTTTTAAATTATATATGTTGTACAGTTTAGTATATTTCAAATACTTCACTTATAGCCTTAACGCATGATCAAATTTTACTTATCTTGAACAAATTAGTTAAAATATTAACTAACTAATTTTTCTTCATTTTTTTCCGTATCAAGTTGTCTTGTATAACGTTTAAATAATTGAACTACATTTATGGTTTTCATCCTCCAATATTTCTATGAAAGTTAATAACAAATAATTGTTTTCATCATCTGTATATGTTAATCTAGAGAAACACGAATACTATTTTATTGTTTTTTTGTTTTTTTGTTTCTTATTAGTATTTAAAACAAATCTTTATTATATACAACTTATTAATTAAAATCATGTATGTATGAATATGATCTTTACGCGATCAATATGATATTTAAATATTCTTATTTGTTATCACGTTGACATAATGCTTTGTATACATGTAACTATTTTGTAAATGACAAAAAACTGTAAAGTTTACGTCAATAAAACATTCTGTCTGTCTGTCTGTACATAATTATCGGTGTTACGGCCTGCTCGTGTGTGTGGATTATCATAGGCGTCAGAGCAACGTGCATTGTTGTCTAACTGAAAAATAGTAATCACAGTTATACGTTTTCATATTTCCAATAACATTTCTATTCAAAATATAACCGTATCAAATGTATTAAAGAAACCCGAGTGTTTCATGTATTACCAAATGTATAGACATTGTAAAACCCAACCATGTTCATAGACGTTTTTTATGCCCCCTTCTTCGAAGAAGAGGGGGTATATTGTTTTTGGCCTGTTTGTCTGTCATTCTGTCTGCCCCAAAACTTTAAGGTCAAAATATGGAACTTTAAGGTCAAAATATTGAACTTTAAGTCAAAATTTGGAAATTTTATTTCAAATCGGGGCAGTAGGGGGCATAGTGTTTCTGACAAACACATCTCTTGTTAACTTTTACATCATGTGTTTAACCACTTACCTAAAAATTTAGTTATGTTGTAGTGTAATGCTTAAATATTTACACGTGGTTTTAAAACACGCGTTAATTTGCTATTGTATATGAAAGGTAGAAGATCCAGAGTCCACAAACCGCAATGCAACACCAACATTGAATCAGGTAAAAACAACGCGCATCTGGTTTGTTGGCTTTAATCACAATTGCTGCATCGACGTCATGCTTTATTATTAGGTTTTAACCCATTTATGCCTAGCGTCTAGAAAAAAGGCATTGGCAAACATCAGTGTCTGCGCTGTTTGCTGAAAGAATTTTTTCTGTGAGAAATATTCTAAATATAGAAATAAATATACTAGACATCCCTAATTTTAGAAATAAATTGATCCAATTTAGAAGGATGGGAGAGTCTACTAGGCATAAATGGGTTAATGAATCTCTGAATACATTTTGTAGGGGATAGGAAGTTGAAATTGAATAAAATATCGTGTATTGTGTACGGTTCGACAACTACTTTGTTTGTGTTTAAATTTTACAGATATTTTGACACCTGAAGGAGAAAATCAGCTTTGAAGGTAGACCGTTGTAGGCACATATTGGCAACTATAGTTTCTATATATTTGAAAGTAATTGTTTGGTGGAGTCTGCATTGAGAACATATTGAATTGTGATCATAAAATATAAATCGATCTTTAATGATTAGAAGTCTAATACTTATGTTTCTATACATATTTTAAATTTGACTAAGAACAATCAACTTAAAATTATAATGTACGTATACGTACAATTTATGTGAATGGGTAAATTAACGATTAATTTAAATGCAACGTATATGATCAATTTGAATTACGTGTATATTCATATACTTACAGCAAATCTCGGGTGAACCCCACATATGAGCAGTTGCAGCGGAGGAGTGAACCGATTTATGAGAGTATCGTAGCCAATAATTAACGCTTCATTACACATTACCATGACCACCTTTAAAGAGAATGATCCGTTCAAATGTCTGTGTTGGTTATGCTTGTAGACGGCATGGACATGTGATGTCATGTTAAAATTAATAAAAATACGCTTTTGTTTAAATTTAGTCTTTCCAATAACAAATGCAAACAGGTTCATTTCTTAGACAACTAGCGTTGACATGTTGGCTATTGCTGTAAGGAACACTGATTTTGTATGGGTTAACTTTCTTTTACGAAATATTCATTGATTTTAAACGTAAATGTGGCTTTTAGGTTTTTGCCGCCACTCACATGGAATTGGTTATTTTGTCGATTACGTACAATTGAAGAAGAGTGCCGTCAAAATGTTTCTGCCGTCAAATACTTAGATGTGGGTGTGCTATATACTTCTTTAATCATTCGATCTCGACCACACTTGCGTATAATTTGTATAATAAAAGATTAGTAGTTTATATCACTAATAATAAGGCATATTTAAGCCCGTGAAATTTAGTTTTTTCGAACATAAAAGGAAATATTGACTGCTAGTTTTATTAATTTAAACATCAATAACATTGGAATGTATATACATGGCAATGTCAAAGATCGATTTATTATGATTCAAATTTGACAAAAAGGTACATTTAAAGAAACTTTAAAAGATCAACCATTTAAAGCAACGTATTCAGCATCGGCGCAGGGCAAATTTCATGTTAGTACATGGACAACGTTGATTGAGATTATCAAGACGCTTTTTGTTTTCAATTTTAAGAAGATCATAAAGTCTGCCGAAAAAGTAAACATCAAAACAAACAATCAATCCAATATACGTTATACAATGAATTTTACAATGCCATTATATCGAATTTGTGAGGGCGTTGAACGGGGAAAACACAGACATGCGTGCTGATCATCATTTTGTTCATTTGATGAAAGGTGATCGTAAATAGATCTATCTTGTGTGGCATAATATTCTATATATATATATATATATATATTGTTAGAACTTTAAAGTTAACAAAAAACTATAAAAGGGTGCAGGATCAGGTGACTTCGTGAGGTTCAAATTTAAACGTTAATGGATGTAAACACACCGGTATGTGGTGCTTTTTTAAATCACTTTATAAAGCAATTTTTCTTAAGAATTTCAACTAGTGCATAAAATAAAGTTTTTTATGCTGCTAATGGTAATGTGAAATACATCAGAATTACTAAATTTAATTTTTGGCCTGTACGTTTTCATAAAAGATAAGTCAAATTTCAGGAATTTTTCTAAATACCGGAAAAGTTATTATGCTTATGCAAGTAACATATTGCAGTAATCACTAAATCTTTTGTAGAGGATTATTGGCGCATAATAATGGTCTTAGGTTTTTCAATAATGCCATTTGTCAGTTGTAATCGACCATGAAGTTCGTTTTTCTATTATTATCTTCAAATAAATACGTGTTTAAAGTTTGATGATGTTGGCTTACTAAAAATAATAGAGCTTGTATCTAAAACTACATGTAGTCTTGAGTAAAACACATACAATTGAAGGGAGAAGCAAATGTACATTGAATATAGATTTAAAAAATAAGTATTGGAAACTGTGTTAGTCATGTTGCATTATTGTTGGGCTTAATTTGTATGCGCCTGTAAACAGGTTTACACAAAGCTTTTTACTGACTGTTCCAAAGCAGTGACCCAATATGTTCAGTGTAGTATTGTATATATCCTATCTGCAAACGGTACCTTTCCTTAATTAAGGCATATGCCAATGATTACCATGCTTTATTTGTGTCATGTTTTTTGTAGTATATTGTCACCTTTGTTTCATGTTCGTCAGTTATTTTTACAGCAAGTGGATTAATGATTTAATATGGTGTAAAGGCAATGTTGCTATATGGACAGGTTGCTCGAATGAAAAGACCCGAAGTATTTTGCACTTTGTTTTATAACGCAAACAGCTCAATATTAAAACAGTTGAAGGTCGATGTAATTGAACATATTTGATCCCATCAGATTGAGGCCTGTATACCGTTTCAATTATGTGATGCAGGAAATCTACCCGATTGCGCGACAGTAGGTTCAAATCCGGATTAGAAACTGCTACTATAGGTGACTGTGTATTCGAAATCATGTATTTCGGAACAGCGTTTTATAACATTGAAAACCTAACCTGGAAATAAATGTGGGCATAAATGTATACAGTGGACTTGCAAAATGCGTACCGAACAATTTCGCAATATGCGAAGAAAATGGTTACATAGGGTTTGTGTTTGAGGCACACTGGGTTACGGTAAAGGTAACCGTTAGTAAATGTAGAAACATGGCTTGCTCTCATCATATAATATTTTTCATATCGCAAAAATGCTTAATTACTTCATAGCTTATCTACTATAACACCAGTTTGATTTAGAAGATAAAGTCAGAGACAAGAACAAGTATACGCAATTTCATTCAACTTGTCATCCGACCGCTCTTCCTTTTTTTAGTTGGGTGTTTCATGGGGTGCGTCAGACTGTTTTGCAAATTTTGTTTTAAATTGGTATTTTTTATAAATAAATTGCCACGTGCTGCTAAAATTTCTCTCCGGCTGATTGAGCTGCAATTTATCTTCATGTAAATCACATTGTACGGGATTATAAAGGATTAATCACACGTTGGAAAATTAATGTACAATCATCGCAACATGCATTCTTTTTGGACACGATCTTGATTGTATGCATGTACCAGATGGTTTCCACATAACAGTGCGATTTAGGCCTATTTTATTATTCATTCCCTAAAAGTCATTTGCGAATTGCAAGTGACTTTAATATATGTTTAACATGCAGGCCATTATATTACCCGAGGCAAAAGCGAATGTGTGTTATTCTATTTCGATACCACATATGATTGTTTTAATGAAATTACAATGAACGTGATATTTGGGGAAAAAAAACTAAACCTTGTTTAACTTTAAATTTAAAACCAATACACATGTTGCCAACGTGTGTTAATTAAATCATGTGAATAAAGTACATACAAATGTTTGTAAAATGTAATATAATGCTTCAACGAGCTAGAAAGGAATGATAAAGTTGGGAGATGTTGTAATTTACGAGTGCGCCTTAATTAGATATCGGTTATAACGCAATAGTTAACGGCCATCAAATAACAACAGCGTTAACATGTGCATATAATTTAAACATAAAATGCTAGAACGTAATACAGTTTGTTAACTTCTTGCAGGCACTAAATCAATCAAAACACGCACTATTTAGCAATTACGACAAGGTCGAACGAAATTTTAGAATTATTTTGTTATTCATACCAAATCGCTATTAAAATGTTAAACTTGAGACCAGTTATGAGAATATAGATCGATTACACCCCAAATGCTTTGAAAACAGTTACGACCAGTGACTGCAGTGTTATTCATATTTGAAGTGTTTGTTTTCTCGTGGTATTGTTTTACATGACGTATGAGAACTGATCACTGAAACAAGGGCTTAATTTATGTCCGGTATCTCAAGGCGGTATTCCAATCGACTTTTAAAAACTTACTGGCCTACTGATTGCAGAAGTGGTTAATATACGATTACAATGTCCATGAGTTTGCATTGAGATTTTAGAACTGTAATACACCTCAGACTGTCAACCCTTAATCTTTTTTTCCTCGTTTTTGAATTATACATTCTTATTAAAAAAACACATATTGATCAAGCAAGAGTTGTGCTGTACATATTTGAACATAAAATATTACCGGTCTTTGCCTTAAGGACAGAAAATAAGGTAAACCAAAGAGGAATTAAAAACTATAAGAACACTAGATTTTGTTACGAGCTTAGAAAACAAGAAAAAAATACCAACATCTAGTCAAATAACATTTGTTAACGATTGTTTTTAGAAACGGCAGAAGGAAAATAAACTTTGAACATAAACGTTTTCTTTTATATTTCATTTATTTAAATAAAGTGAATTAAAGTTTCACCGTTAACATTGCTTAGAAGTTCAAGTTTCACTTGCAAGGGCAACGAAGTTTGCCAAAAACGAGTATCGTATAACCATCCTGTAGTTGAGAATTTTAGATATTACATCGTCTTAAGAAACTTATCTTATTTCATATACAGCTATCGTAAACGGAAACAAGTATGAAAAGCATGTAGTGCATCATCTTTAAAAGAAGGCAATCGGGCCACACTTAGTTTATATTGCTCAGTTTATATTCTTTAACTAAGACTATATATTCATAAGTGCCTAATGATTCAAAATAATTCAATTGTTCAAACATATGATCTAATATTTGAAAATGAAGGATAGTTATAATCATCGTAGTGAAACAAAACAATTATTTTCATGGTAATTAAATAGATCAGGAAGGAATAATTTACCTTTATCTTGTTATTCAAAATGCTTTTTCCATAGTGTAAAATGAAATGTACTGAGGGAAATAAAATAACAAGTCAATTTATTTTTATTTGTGTTCATGTCACCTAGTTAAAATATATTTATTGACAACACATTAGTATTTGAAATAGCATCAAATAAATATAATAATAGCATTCAAAGAAAACATCAAGTAAAAAAGTTTGCAGGCAGCGTGATTTGATATCGTTACCCCTGGTGGTTAAAAACCAACGCTATACCTGTACACCACAAGGACTCTTGAATCAAACTGTCGTGTATGGGATCGCTATGTTGTTTTAATGTTTACCTTGGCTTTACGCTAAATCGTTCGGAGTGACGGTCATTATGGGCAATTGAGCGAAATTACACGATTTCGATACTGTTCTAAGATCTGATTTGAAGGACAGCTTTTCTTTATTATAGTGTCACCTATCATGATAAAGAACTAGCTATATGTGACTTATGAGACACTTTAGGCGACATCATTAATCTCTCTCTCTCTCTTCTCTCTCTCTTGGCTCGAGTCTAGAGAGCGAGATGGAGAGATAGGTATAGAGGGAGGAGGGAGAGAAGAGAGCTCGAAGAGAGTAGAGAGCTGGAGAGAGAGAGATATAGCAGCGAGCCGAGAGAGAGCGCCGAGAGAGAGACGAGAGAGAGAGCGTCGATCTAGAGAGATGCGCTATCGGTAGGTTGAGAGATATGATCTGTCGTCTAGCGCGGGCGGCGATGAGGAGATCCCCTGGGAGTGAGACTGTGCGTGCTAGTATTTCTCTAGCGCGCTATATCGCTCTCAGCTCATCAGTCTACTATGCTCTTCTCTCTCTCTTCTCCTCTCTCTCTATCTCTCTCTCTCTCTCTCTCTCTCTCTCTCTCTCTTCCTCTCTCTCTCTCTCTCTCCTCTCTCTCCTATCTCCTCTCTCTCTCTCTCTCTCTCTCTCTCTCATCTCTCTTTCCGTGCGTTGGCGGAAGGGAGAAAATTTGTAGCACTTGAATGTAAAACCTCCTGTACCAAATATACATTTCAAAACATGGTTAATAGCCTATGTTCAAATAAACGAAAATGACGTTTTGATAACTGGAAAATATCTTATTTGTAGGCAATGCATTCAATAATGTTGCTGCTTCAAATATGGAGAAGTTCATACATTATAAAAAATATTTACAAAAGACATATTGAATCATTTGCGATGCATCGCATACACATATACATTATTTGAGTATTTTGATCTCCTTTGAAACTTATATAATAATAAGTTTGGATAGTTATCCCTAAACAATTAAATAATATTTACTGTATAATACATGTGAACAGTCACTCCAAGTCTTTTATCTTTCGTTTCAGTGGTATTAATTGTTTTCACATACTTACATGGTATGCATGTTTCAGGCTCGGAAATACTATCTGAATCTGTGAGTTCAGAAGGTTTTTATATAAACAGTGTAACACTCTTGATTCAAAAGGGTTAAAAAAAAGACGGAATAAAAGGCGGTTAAGTTACGGATAGTGTGTGGTTCATTTGTTGCCAATTAAAGTTATTTGTTTTAATACTTCCTAGTCAAGCAATAAGTGAGTTTCAAACTTTTGTGTATTCATCATACGAAACAGTGTCTGTAATTTCAAACTAAATTTTATTTCCTTAAATTTATTCTCATGACATTTGTGTCGAGTTCTGAGAAAACTGGGCATAATGCGAGTGACTAAAGTGTCGTCCCAGATTAGCTTGTTCAGTCCGCACAGGCTTATCAGGGACGACACTTTCCGCTTTTATGACATTTTTCGTTTAAATGAAGTCTCTTCTTAGCAAAAATCCAATTTAGGCTGAAGTGTCGTCCCTGATTAGCCTGTGCGGACTGTACAGGCTAATCAGAGACGACACTTTACGCACATGCATTATGCCCAGTTTTCTCAGAACGCGACACATATGTCACCTGACACAAACATGCTTAAAAAAAGAAGTATTTCTTGACATAAAGCATTTAACGTTTTTCGTATTATTGAAGATTCTACTGGGTATTGTTTATGACCATATCCAGGCATTACGAATATATTAAATTAATATCGTTTAAAATGTACGCAAAAGGAATTTTGAAAAGTTGATATTTAGATACCAACGGTGACTTTACAAACGAAATGACAAACTTGTATTGTTGTGTTTTTAATTGATACAACTAAGCACGCAACACTTTACACACATAACAACGCTCTAGCATCGCACTTTCTTGCATTGGACTCGTCCGTTCTGGCAAACACGCCGTTCGCATCTCTTTGTGCTTGGAACAGTCTGACCTGCAAATACAGACATTTGTGTATGAACCGATGTTCATTATAAAACATATTAAATGTCCAATTTTTTATTCAATTAAGGAAGTGTGACGTCAAAGGTATAATACGTATAAATATTACCATAAGAAACGGCGAGAATTTACATAATTACATTCGCGTGTGCGAACATTACGTGTATACATGTTGGTGTTAGTTTATCACGTTAATATGCGATTTGTTTTTATATTAAATGGTGGTCGGTATTTAATTTAATAGTAATACAAGTTTTATGCTTCCAAAACGGTGTTCCCAGTTTTAATTCTTTAAGGTTTATAGTTTGTGTTCTGTCATACGAGTAGTGAATAAGAACAACACTAATTTCTCTCCTGATAAATTGTCTAGAGTTTCATTGTTTACTTTATTATATACTGATGGAATGCTACTTTTGCAAGACACAGCAAATCTGAACCATGTACACGTGCAAATAATTCGGGTATTAAATCGAAAAAATAAGTGTGAAGATTTCAATCTTAAGAAGATGAAACAGGTGACAATTAGTACCATGCCTATACGGTTTGCCTTTGTCGAAACACTGCTTCTTGTACCTTCCTGGAATTATACATTTGAATTCAGTTATTAAATGGAATAAATGAAAACAAAAACTTCAGCTCGATGAAACTACATGGAACATAGCACAACAAGCAAATATGGATATCATTTAAACGTTTAATTGAACAGAAATACACATACCATAATTATGCATGTTCTTTAAATTACATATATGAATCGATATAATAAGACTCAATCTCATAATACTCAATTTACATACCTAATTTGAATATCAAGCAATTATCCACTCATCAAAAGATATATTGATCAAAGTAAACAATAATAAATTGAATGTTTAGCACTTTTTACCATTAAAATCGCACTTAGAGAAGTCGCATTTTACGGAGTCTTTATTACACACGCAGTCTCCACATGGATATTTGGAGGGAAACGTGTCGCCTTCTTTGTATTGTACCAGAGCTTGCCAGCAACCTGCAAACAATGTTCAGTAAATATCAAACCTCAACGGCATACAAATAATGATGACGAGCTTTTCACCTATGCGACTTAGGTTGAATCCTTATTCTTTGCAACGATATGCGCCTTCAAGTGATCAACATGCCGAACAATAAACGGTATATTGATTTTTTTTATAAATAGTTTTACACATCCATTACATTATAATTAAAGAATAAGATAACAACCCAAAACATTTGTAGCAATACATTTTAAAAACCTTTTTTTAATAATACTATTCATTTAAGTAAGTGTTTTTACAAATGTCCGTCTAAACACGCGTTATTTTCAGTTTGAATTGCATTATATGTACAGAGTGACAGAGATATCCCAAACGCCTTAGAACAAATGTATGTATTATAAATCAACTGTATTTATAACTCATTTACACTTAAGATATAAAACGTACCTTCACAAACCAACAGAGTGCAAAATGCTATTCCATCTTCTTGACATTCGCAGATATTGCATTCCCCGCGATCCGAGAATACCTCACCTGATGTACACGGCTCTGATACCAAAGCCTGGAGCCCAGGGGCTAAAAGGTTACAGTTTACTAAATATTTAAGTTGTGCAATGCTATACTCTCTAAAATAATCAACACCATCTATTTGAAGACACAATTTTGTGTATAAGAACTTGCCATGATTTTATTTCAAACTTGAATATTTGAGTCGTGTTCTGAGAAAACAGGGCATAATGCATGTGCGTTAAGTGTCGTCCCAGATTAGCCTGAGCAGTCCGCACAGGCTAATCAGCGACGACAATTTCCGCAAAAATCCAATTTAGGCGGAAAGTGTCGTCCCTGATTAGCCTGTGCGTACCGCACAGGCTTATCTGGTACGACACTTTACGCACATGCATTATGCCCAGTTTTCTCAGAACACGACACATTTATGTGTACGTGTTGTAGAACAAGCATAGTTGTGCACTACACATCCACTGTTTTGCTTTAAGGTTGAAAACTACATGTGGAGATCTTGATATTTGGCGGTATTCGTTCATAGTAAGTGTAGCCGGGAAAATATGGCCGTAAAACAGTAACATTTGATTCGTTTCAAGCTCTTTCTTACATATCGCATGACCTCTCTTTATTTTTTATTGTTTAACTTTATTCGGCTTGGAATGCTCTTTAAGACAAGGTATGGTTACGATGGCTTCTACACGCGAAATGTTAACTTTATTTTTTGTTCAAATTATTGCCTTAACATTGAATTTATTAAGGAAATATTTTAGTATACTGTAACCTAAAGACGTTATTGAATGTTCAGCACGAGTCCAACATGGCCATATCAATCCGTCACGACCACTGTATTCACATTTTGGCCCGTTATGTATCTAACCGCTTTCAGCGAACACTCATGTGTGCAGAGAAAGATAATTTGTTCTGATGTAAGGTTGCGGGTAACGGTCTGAATGGGCTTTGGGCAACAAAGCTCACTCACATTCTGCGTCATGCCACTCGACTTGTGATTACAATGAGCATGCATCATCAATAGTTTTTTATGAAACAAAATTGTGATGGTATGAATTGACAAGTACACATTATGAAATGAAACAAACACGTACAATTCGTCATGTAATTGCTTATAAGTCTACTTTAATTGGTGCTTGTTATTGAATTTCTCTAGGTTCGTCTACTGATTCTATAAATTCATACACTGAAGTTATAAATAGGATTTCAGGAGAGTCAAGATTAAAACTAAGATTATTTGCTTAACACGAACAGATGAACCACTCGCTTATATGTGTCGTGTTCTGAGAAAACTGGGCATAATGCTTGTGCGTAAATTGCCATCCCAGATTAGCATGTGCAAGCTAATCAGGGACGACAATTTCCGCTTTCATGGAATATTTCGTTTAAATGATGTCTCTTCCCTGCGAAAATCCAGTTTAGGCGGAAAGTGTCGTCCCTGATTAGCCTGTGCGGACTGCACAGGCTAATCTGGTACGACATTTTATGCACATTCATTATGCCCAGATTTTTCAGAGCACGACACATATCATACAAGAATAATATAAATTGCTTACGTGTGAAATCGGCACACGTAGTCACGTAATCACACTTCACCGTGCCCTTGTGACACACGCAGCTCCCGCAGCCATACTGAGACGGGAAGATGTCCCCTTCCTTGTAGCTTATTCCGGCTTGTGAACAAACGCCTACACAACAAATGATTCTCGTTCTGGGAAAACGGAGCTTAATACTTGTGCGTAAAGTTACATTCTTAATTAGCTGTGCAGTCTACACAGGCTAATCAGGGACGGAACTTTCCTTATTAATGGAATTGTTCGTTTACATGAAGTTTCTTTTTAGCAAAACTCCAGTTTAGGCGGAAAATTGCATCCCTGACAAGCCTGTGCGAACTAGACCGCTTATCTGGGATGAAACTTTACGGACATGTATTAAGCCCAATTGCCTCAGAGCGTGACTCAAATAATCATGCATTTTTATTTCATTTACAAACCAAGGCCATATCTTATCAGTAATGAGTGAACTCGTTTGAACAGTGTTTTTAAATTCATTAATTTCAACTGTAGACCACATTAAATCACAATCAAGAAAATAGTATAACAGATATAGTTAAGTATTTGCAGATCGGATACAGGAATGCGAGAATTACCAGTTTAGATCAATGAATTGCTGTAATTACAACAGTGCAATCAGCTAGTGTACAGACAGCTATAAAGAATAAAACGAGATGTGGACAAGATATTTTATATTTGAACAAAACACTGATAGCAAAACTCCACGTTAGAGGAAGGAATTCTATAACAGTTTCTTTAACTAGTACATTAATTTTGTATTATCATACTCTTTAATATTAAGAATCACCAATAATAGCATTTTTGTTAATTGTGTGGACTGACCGATGTCCGCGAAAGTGATTTCGTAACCACGACATTTTATGCCGACTGATATAAAGGATTTTAAAGTAATTCTAATCACATATCTGCCATCATAGCATTCTACACGAAAAACATAAAGACGGCGTATTGTTACGTAACTGACATATACTGATATAAAGAAATGTATAAGAGAGTGCCCATGAAGAAAATCCTGATGAGTTGCATTACCTGATTAAAACTTACGGGAACAATTAACAGAACAAAACTATTCCAGATTTGTTTTCTATAAAAACTATTCTTGTGACGGCAATGATTACATTTCACAACTAGATGAAGTAACCTATGCAAGAAATTCATGTCAATTCATTATATCCACTTTACAAAATTTAATTAAATATATTTTCCCGTACCTGGACACAGTTTAAGTGTGCACACAACGTTTCCAGAATTGCAACTACAGTTATTGCATCCATCTATCGCCCAGAAGATCGCTTTATCACTGAATTCGAATCCGAAGTATCTGCATTTTCCTGAAATACCTGCTTATTATTGCCATTGAAAATTACTTGAATTATTTCACTATGTTTGGGAATATGAAAAGTTGAGTAACAATGATTCACTTCAAATGCATTTTGAATGTATAGCATTATTTTGAGTCAGGCTTATGTAAAAAAAAATGAGCCAGGCTTCACTAAAAAAATAATTGTCAAAAACTAGTTTTTCTAGTATTTTAATTTGAAGTTTCAAACATTTTAAATGTATAATATGCGCAAAATGGGGATGGTGGGGGGGAATAATAATTACAAACACACATTATAAAAAACCTGCTGTTCCGGTGGACGTTTGCTGTGAAGTTACGAGAGCGATGACAGCATAAATCGACAAGAGAATGCACGACAAACGTCGCAATGCCATCTTTCTGTAATGAGAAATTCAAATATAAGTGAGAATTGTGTGATAAATGTGTGCAAGTTATGATGTTCATCCCGTTCATTTTTTTAACAAGTCATGAGATGAATACGTTTAAAACAAGCTTATTATACTCCGCTTTACTCAAATTAAGGTAATAGTTTGAAACTGTTCAGTTCTTGAAACTTTTAATAAGAAAAAGACAAATATATTGCAAAAATTACGTGTCTCTACTGCTTTATATAGTAAAGACTTAAAAACTAAACAAATGGCATTTATACAAATTAATACATATTTAAATTATACGGTTAATGATGCCTTCCCCGTTTATGTACAGTCAAGTTTAATAACGATTCAAAATCATTCAAGCTCATTTCGTAGAGTACCACGAAAGCAACGTTTTATTGTTCTATAACGTCTATAAATAGCAATTAACGAAACTGTTCGTTGTCATGTCCATACGTTTGCATATAACCAAATGTATTCTGGTTCTTTAAACAAGCTCATGCTTACCTTTTTAATATATAAGCTTGAAACAGCCTAAGTTATATTTCCTCAATTATACGGCTTCGCTGACACAGGCATTTCATTCAAGCAAAACCAAAATGGTCATTCAAGATATGCCAACAATTAAAATACAAACCTTATTCTTAAGTGTATAAGTATTAAATTAGACGTTTACCTGCTGTTGTTTTGCAACCCGAATGAGTCGAAAAACAAACTGCGAATTTGAAGGGAAAATAAACATTTATGTATGTACTTACATCAGCTTTCTTTTCAAAAGTTCTTAACATATTGTTGCTGAACTCCGTATCTATTTATACACACAATATGAATAAAAGTGCGTGTCCGCCTCATTTTTAAAAGACAATATAGAGACTAGTAAATTGTTCGGAATTTTCCGGTACACCGTTCATTATTTATATTCATATTAATAGCATTCTTGTTCAAGTAACACATGGCATGGCACTGATCCGAATAAATCCTTTCTAGCGGAATGTGTTAGCTTAATTGATTTACATTTGTGCACGAAAGCAGCTTAATTTTAGCTTTGCTTTAATTTGTTAAACTTGAAATATCATATCATAATCGTGTATGTTTATTATGTTGCTGTGTTAAACCTATAAGTCCATGTTGCAGATGAAGAACTACATAGACTGAACGTTTCTTCCGGCATGATTCACAAACACGGAATTAAACAAAACACATGTCCGGTCAAAGAAAACAATGCGATATAACTTTTGCTCAAAATTTATATTCAAGTACTACATACAAATACTATATGAAAAACTAAATAAAAACATAGGGTCACCGGCCTTGTTTTGATTTTATTCACCATTATATAACATGTACTTTTTCATTAAAACTGAAAAATCTATTATTGCATAAAAATGATTAATAACCTATGAAACTGGCAATATATTGATATTATATAAGCTAATATATATCATATACCATTTAATTAAACCACAAACTACCAAAAAATGGGGAACACAAGTTAAATTTTAAGAAATTTTAATTTTTATAATTTTTATGTCACCCAAAACAACGTCATTTTTTTACTATTTTAACACAAAGATGGAATTTAAAAAAGTTACATCTAATAACTTTTTGCGAAACTGCTCACATATGTTCATCTACGTATTGTTATTATAAAACCAAAATAAAAAAGGGGGGTCACCGCACTTTTAACAGAGATTTTTTTGTTTAACTATCCCTACCGTCTATGTCAAGTTTCCTAAAATACAGCAAAGTGAAACCCAAGTACCGTTACATAGACTGTTAAAGATATGCATAAACATTATAGATTGTTTACAATCCTAATTGGGATCACAACGGCTTACTAAAACACAACATTAATACAATATTTAATCACAAACATAAGACCATACAGTATCAAACTCGACCTTAATCATCCATAACAGGGACTTGTTGACAGATTTCGGCATGTTTTGAAGTTTGTGATTAAATGCTTTAAATTGATTAATGTAAACAACAGGACTAATGAGCTCCAGGAAAAAAACAAGAGTAAAAATAAAAGATAAGAAAAAAGAGTAAAAAAAAGTTAACCGCACCTGGGATCGAACCACTGAGTACCTATTATGAACCTAATCGGTCATAAATGTGTGATGATTCTGATAACAAAACTATTGGGTTGTGATAATAGCATCGGTGTTGCCATAAATATATCCTCGGTTAAATAAACTGCCTCAACACCCCTTAAACTAAGCATTTTATACGAGTTCATGCGCCATTGATATTGCAATGCTATGGTTAACAGACGCCTCGAATCGCATTATTCACGATACGTGATAAGGTATATGTTTATTTAATCATAAACACATAAAGTGAAACTTCAGCTGCACCAGCAGGAGAAACCTTCCATAATCGGTTATTTATTTAGGGCAAATGATAAGTTGCCAAACACAGTTAGACACAACACAAATGAGCCGTACTCTTGCAAAATGGGAGCTTTATGTATGTGCTTAAAGAGTCGTCATAGATTAGCATGTGCAGTCGACGCAGGCTAATCAGGGACAACACTGTCAGTTCTTATGGATTTTTTCGTGAGTCACTTTAAATCTGCTGCCTGAGTGGAAACGTAATAACTTAGGTTTTAAAACGAACAACATATGATGTCGATGTGAACAAATAACATGTATTTACTACAGGTCGAGAATTGGCGTGTATCAATGGTCGTTCGTTTAAATCCAAACCCTGTTAAAATCACATATGAACACAAATGTTTTGCCTCGATATTTGCACAAAGTGCTGAAGAGATAAAAAATGTTTCGTGAACTTTACGGACTACTGTTTATTATCTACAAAAAAGTATTTGTTTTTCACATATTGCAGTAATTGCACAATCATCTCTATAGAACTACATTGTCGATAGGCGAATAGTTATGGATTTGTTCTTCAATATAGAGAATATATGGTTGGTGACTATTGATATCATGTGATATCAGACGAGGCTGATATGGCGTAGGAAAAGGCGAGGCTTGCCGACCCTTTTCACACGCCATATCGGACGAGTCTGATATCACATGATATCAAAAGTCACCAACCATATATTCTATGAATTATGCCACATTTGAATCAAATAAGAAAATATAAGCAAGATAAAAAATAAAAATAAAAAACCCTAAATTTGAGATGATGTACGGTAATAAAATATGCCAATGAAGCGGCCTAATTACACCCGCTACTTGGGCAAATTCTGCAATGCATATTCGTATGAAATAGTTCGCAAGTAAACAACAAACAATAACATTTTAACGCACATAATTTAACAAAATAAAAAAAAATTGAAGTGAGAAATCGATACTGAAAATTACAAGTTCTGCACTAAAAATATATTTACAACATTTGTTTAATAACACCATCGACTTGTACATGTACTTTTACGTGTAAGGCTATTTTCAAACTCAAAGCGAAAGTGCAGTGTGAAAAATTGAAACAATAAAGACAGTTACAAAATGGAACGCGATTTGAACGTAATGTGCACATTGGAATTGATAGCAGTGATTTATTTTTTAACTTGTCAATCTCCGTAGTATACGTGAAATGTTATCGGTTTCATCGAAAAACAGCCCTCCACGTTCGAAGTCAAAGTTGGTGGGGAACGCGACTGCTTGTGGATTTCGAGTCGCTGGAACTTCATAAGGAAGCAGCTTTTGTGCAATATTCAGCGACGCTGCCAGCTGTGTGTGAGACGAAACGAAGATGCTTTGGTTTTGAATCGTGTTTGAGACTTTCTTGGTGAGATGATGGATTAATTGATGTTTAACCAGGACTTTTTCTGCCTTCCTCACGGGTCCGACGATATGCCAAATGCCCCATGCCAAATATGCACATTTCTTCCCCAATTCTGAAAAAAAATCCCCTACAAAAAACATGTTTTTTTTTTTGTTTTTTTTTTTAAAGAAGTGTCTTGTAATCCAATTAAAATCACAATCTTATGAAATATTTGTAATATTTAAATTTTCACTTTAACTTATTTAATAATTTTAATTAATCATAATTAATAAAGTTTTAATAAATTTCAATTAACAAAATTTTAAAATAATTATTGCATATTGTTTAAAATAACTAGTGCATATTGTTTAAAATAACTATTGCATATTGTTTAGAATAACTATTGTACATTGTTAGAAATACTTAAGGAATTACGCAGTTCATATCACGCATTTAAGCCCAGTTTTCACAAAACCACACCGGAATACTTTTTGTGCCAGGTGAGCTACAAACTCTATCACATTGATGTACTATAAGAAAACAGCTTACTAAGCTAACAAAGAATAGCACATTCCAATCTAAATTGTTTACCAAATCAAGAACGCAAACGTAAGCAGTAGAAACTTCTGGAAAGTTCCATGACCAAGGGTTAACAACTTTGACCCGAACAAATATAAAAAAGTAGGTGAATCAGCGTACCACGTGAGACCACATAGGATCACGTGAGTAACGTATTAGGAAAAGTCTGATCAGGTTTCAGAAAGTTGCATCTGGAAGAATATTTAAGAAAACACTGTGGGGGACTCACCACAGTGTTTTTTCGGATATTACAGGTGAGCTGTTGGTACTTATTTATTTTCAAACCTAAATTATTGTTTGCTGCAAATAAATATATTCATACTTAAATTATTGTTTACTTCTTTAATTTGTTTCACCTACATTCAATGTAGAGTATTTAGGAAAGTTGTTTGACTGCGCAATATCCAAATAAATATATATTGTGTTTTAATGATAATTGCTATTTTATAAGTATCATATTAGTAAAACAAATAGTACTGTCTTCTCATAAATAAATAATTTCTTTATTTTATGATTTAACAAAATAATGTTAATGCCTGAAAACTGTTAGTGAAATTGAACAATATTCTGTGTGATTTATTAATATATATTAATAATCAATATCGTTGCATATGTACGTATATATCATAAATGATATTTATGCATGCAAATGTTTATCTTGTTTAATAAATTAACACAGTGTTTTTTCGGATATTACAGAGAATAAAATGGGCTGTTTACACTGTCGACTTCTTTGATTATTTACATCTATTATGGATCATAGAATATTAGCGCTTAACGCTAATTCGCATAAATTGAAGAATGGTAATATTTAATGATAATTGAAAATGAAACACTACAAATACAACATTCATTAAGACCGTAATGAACAGAATAATTAATTATTAAGAACTAAATAATGTATCGTACGTAAATGAAGATCCCGTTACCAATTACATTAAATGGAAATAATGAAAACTTCAAGGAACATTGAAATAATAAGTAAAAGCACGTACGATATCTGGTGGAGAATAGGTTCTAAAGTTTAATTCCTTTACAATAACATTTTCCACAACAAAATTCGTCAGAAATGTTTCAAGATGTCTCACTACAATTTACGTTCTCGCCTATCAGCCACTCTACCGCCACAGTTGACGCCGCCAACATCCCCACCTGACGACACCACAGTTCCGGAGCAACCATTTCAACCATCAACTACCATATCAAAACAAGACACTCCAAAATCATCAAGTGAGTCAAAACCTTATTTACAAACTCCCGAAGATTTTGTTGCAAGTGAAAAACGTCGTAAAAAACAATTACGTTCAGATTTTCATAAACAATTAAATTCTATCAAAACAATCAGAAGAGTAACAATACATGACAGCCCATTTCAAAGTCACCCATTACAATCCGATGCATCAGACACCGAAGAAACCCAAGAAACAACACTCCAGCCATTAACGCAGGACCCGCCGAAGGAATCGCTGCTCGAGCCATTATCCAATTTCCGGTACGACCCAGTACCACCGCCATATGGTAATTTTCAGTGCCTTCCCGACGAACGACTACATGATCCAATTTCCAGTGTTATTTCGCAGAGACCTAACTTTTTCTTAAATACCCCATCACCTAGTGTTAATAGTGCTAATTTTCCATCGCAAAGTGCTAATAGTGACAATATTAACTTACGTAGGCAGACGCCTTCCGCACCTGGCCACTCTCCAGCAGACGGGGAACGACCGGAGAGAAACTTCCATACCGCACAGACTTCGGACCCAAGAGGTACAATGTTTAAGCCAAACATAATTAAGTTAGCATGCTTTACAGGCAGAGACTATGATAGTTTACCAGCGTTTCTGGCAAAATTTCAGAAATTTTGTAGCATGAATAACATTGATAGGGGTCAATACGCTAATGTTCTTCCATTTTACCTGTCCGACAATGCAGAGAATTTTTACAATAATCTGACCGAAGATATTAAATCTAATTATCATGAACTCACCAAAGCACTTGCTAAACGATTTCAGACTAAAGAATTAGATTATCATCTAATTGCTATTAAACAAAGAGAAAATGAATCATGTGATGATTATATCTCGAGAGCATTAAAAATTTCTACTGATGTACAAGGCTTAGAAGAAAAAGTTCTCGTAAGCTTGCTTGTCAATGGATTAAGAGACAGTATTAAGACAGATGTTATTTTAAGACAGCCAGAATCTCTGTCAGAACTGGCCAAATACTGTAAACTCTGTGACATGACCACGTCATTTTCAGTCAATTCTTTTGACACAAAATTTCAAACGTTATTGGAAGAGATTAAAACCTTAAAAGCGGACATCAAAATTAAGGAAATTAATGCTTTACAGTCAACCCCAATACCAAATATACCGGTAGAAAATTCTTACGCTCAACAACATATGTTTCCAAATCAAATGCCATCTGTTCCTTACAGCCGCTATCAACAATTTCAACCACGACAAAACCAAAATTATAGGATGTCAGTACCGTTAGACTATCAAAGACCGCGAATAGTCTATAGATCCGTATCTAACCCACGTTTACAAGTAAACAGACAAAATGCACAAAACCAAATTTGCCCCAAATGCGGATACGATTCTTGTAGGGGGGGTAGAAACTGTTTTGCATTCAATAAACGATGCAACAATTGCCAACAATTCAATCACTTTCAATCAATGTGTTTTCGAACTAAAAAATGATGGAAAAGACAGAGCAGTAGGTACCATTTTAATAACGCAAATTATTCAAAATTCCAAGTAAAACATGAACAAATAAATAAAAAGGGTTTAATTAACAAAAGTACGCATACAACTCAAAATAAACAAAAACAAAGTATTAAATCTAAACGTAAAATATTAGCTTTAAAGGTAGTATCCACATTTTTTCATAATTCTTTACCAGGAACAATTGCAGATGTCCCAACAAACATTCTTTTGGATTCGGGCAGTAGTATGTCTGTAATCAGCAAATCATTCTGCACAATAAGTCTTATGACTTATGATTATTAGACTCTTTATCTCAATTTTATTGTTTAAACAACCTACAAAATATATAATAATATCCAAAATGGCTGGAAAACCCCCTGCCCAAATAATGCTTTTGTCGATGAATCTTCCTAATTTGGAAGATTTCTCGACTCGAAAAATTCCCATTTTGCTAGGCACTTTTTCCCCAAATAGACAGAATAATGCCTGTTGACTGACAAAATAACTGAACATATTTTTGTGTTTTGAGACATATATTGCTGAGCCTGAGGTTAATATCTTCACAAAAGGGAAATCCCAACATATGATGCCTGCCAGTGTGACCACTGATCTGCATAATATCAGTGGGAGAGCATCCTGAATCCCGCAGCTACTGCACCATATGTTTCATGGCCGAGTGGTTGGTAAGTTCCATTGTTATACATGCTTAAATACACATGTTTCATTATTTGTGGTATTTTTTACACCCATTTTCATGCTGATGATCCGATGATCAGTGCCGGTTGTCCTACTGTCATTCAAAATTGTGGGAAAATGAGTCGCACACTGTTCAAAATTGTGAAAAAATTAGTCACGCGCTGTACACAAGTTGAAACAAAATGAGTCGCGCACTGTTCAAAATTAAGGGAAAAATTAGTTGTGCACTGTTCATTCTGATTTCAAAATTGTGGAAAAAATGAGTTTTGCCCTTTTCATTCAAAATTGTTGAAAAATGAGTCGCGCACTGTTCAAAATTGTGTAAAAATTGGTAACGCGCTGTGCAAAATTTGAAAAAAATGTCGTCCACTGTTAAAAATTGGGAAAAAATAAGTCACGCACATTTTCATTCAAATTGGAGGAAAATGAGTCGTAAACTCTTCAAATTTTGAAAAAAAATGAGTCGCAAACTGTTCAAAAGTGAGTCGTGAACTCTTCACATTTTGAAAAAAAAAGAGTCGCGCACTGTTCAAAATTGTAAAAAAATTAGTCACTCGCTGTACAAAATTTGAAAATATGAGTCGCACACTGTTCAAAATTGGGGAAAAAATGAGTTGTGCACTGTTCATTTAACATTGTGGAAAAATGAGTCATGCACTGTTCAATATTCTGAAAAAATAAGTCATACACTGTACAAAATTTGAAAAAATGAGTCGCGCACTGTTCAAAATTGGTAAAAAATTTAGTCACGCACTGTTCATTCAAAATTGTGGAAAAAGGAGTCGTGTTCTGTTGAGAATTGTGAAAAAATGAATTACGCGCTGTACAAAATTGTGAAAAAATGAGTCGAAAACTGTTCAACATTGTGCCGCTCACTGATCAACATTGTGAGAAAATGAGTTGCAAGCTTTTTTAATTGTGAACTTTATTTTGAGTCGCGTTATTCTTTAAATTGTGAAAATTCGAGTCGCAAATTTCTCAAATTTGTGAGAAACGCATATTCCCTTAATAAGCAAAAAAGCCCTGAGTCTATAATAAACATATTTTAAGTTAACAGGAATTCTTATTTTTTTTATATATAAGGTGGCGTTTATACATTTTCATTTTGTAATAATACTATTGTGTCTATTAAAGTTGTAATTTGTTCAAGTTGTGCAATAAAAATGAAATTAAAATACTCTATATTGAAATTGTATTGTATGTTGGATTTGTTTGATTTTATTATAATAATGTTTTTCTTTTAATTGCAGAATCTTGCGACCACAAATTCCTTGGGCCATGATATCTACCCAAATTCTTGGCCGCACAGTTCTACCCTCGTCAACAAACTCAAAATATTCTCCCCCCCCCACCCCCTGCATCCCGGCACAGCTTCAAACAAACCCATCTAATTAATTTTTCGGAAAGGTAATACTTTTTTGTTTACAAATTAATTTTTATAGTGTTTTTTATGTTATTGTTCTATCTTTGCATGTTATAAATCTAAATTGACCTATATAGTTTAATACAAATTTATAGATCTAAAATTTATTATGCCACAAGTGCACTTTTACATATGAGACGCTGACATGATATTTTAAAGTGTTATCGGATGCCCATCAATATCCGTCTTTAAACTCCGCCAACATTTGTTTTACTCAATGAATTTCTTTAGCTTTCTATGTTTAAGCCCGCCCATTCTGAGAACTACTTTTTTGTAGACGTGGAATGTCACTTATTTTGTTAAAATGTAAACAAACATAGCGATTCATATTTTTTTCAGAACATTAATAAACAAGAAGTATTTTTTCATCAAACAAAACTAACACTTTATTAAGTATTATTCATAGGGATATATGAATAAAATGAGCATTAATCAATGGCAAAAATGATATAAATACAAATTTGCGCCGCTACCATCATTTGCTGCAGATGAACACAAATTGAAACAGTAATATAAACATTAAACTTAACACAAATAGACTTAACACGTTTAAAAAACATGACAGATTTGATCAAAAGGAGAATTCATGACAAATATTCATAAAACATATTGTCTACAATTATATAAAAAATATAACTTATACTTTTATTTGCTTTCCTTTTTGTGTCATTCTTATAAAGAGCAAGGCAAACACAGGTGAATATCATACACAATGAATTAACATTGACAAAGTAAAATACTTAATACTTGATTGAGATGCTTTGTTAATACCTGTCATGCCTAATAATACATGACAATTTCAATTTTTAAGTGTCTGAGATTAAAATTGCACATAAACAATGGTTCTGTCTCCACAACCAAACAGGAAATTTGTGTAGTCAACCTAACAATGAAATAAAGAAGCCTCTAGAAAAAAACATCATCAAACGCTCATTGCACAACTGCTTTAATAATAAATAGAGAATATATGGTTGGTGACTTTTGATATCATGTGTATCAGATGAGGCCGATATGGCGTAGAAAAAGGCGAGGCTTTCCGAGCCTTTTCACACGCCATATCGGACGAGTCTGATATCACATGATATCAAAAGTCATCAACCAGATATTCTATTTATTATGCCATATTTGAATCAAATAAGAAAATATAAACAATATAATAAGAAAAAACGCTATTTTTTATTCATGGTAAGTACGGTAGTAAAATATGCCAATGAAGCGGCCTGATTACATCCGCTACTTGGGCAAATTCCGCAATGCATATTCGTATGAAATAGTTCGCAAGTAAACAACAAACAATAACATTTTAAAGCACATAATTTAAACAAAATAAAAAATTGAAGTGAGAAATCGATACTTAAAATTAAAATTTCTGCACTAAAAATACATTTACAATATTTTTTTTGATAATAACACAATCGAATATGTACATGTACTTTCACATACGGCTATTTTCAAACGCAAAGTCAATGCGAATGTGTAGTGTGAAAAAATGAAACAATAAATACAGTTACAAAATAGAAAGGGATTTTAACGTTATTGGAATTTATTTGTATTTATTTTTCAACTTGTCTATCTTCGTAGTATACGTTTAGTCGTGAGATGTTAACGGTCCTTATAACGTTAACGGTTTCCTCGAAAAACAGCCCTCAACGTGCGAAGTCGAAGTGGGTGGGGAACGCGACTGCTGGTGGATTTCGAGTCGCTGGAACTTCACAAAGAAGTTGCTTGTGTGCAATATTCAGCGACGCTGCCAGCTGTGTCTGAGACAAAACGAAGATGCTTTCACAGGTACTTGAAACTATTTTTTTTGGTCCTTATATATATAATAAAAGAAAAGGTATCTAACGATGATTTCACAGGTGTATTTAATAACGCTATGCAACAGCATGAAAGATCGAATAATGCACACACATGTCGTTGTGGTTGTCAGCAGGAAGCATCAATCTATGATTAAACACCGTTTATTTGATGAAAATCCACCAAGTATGTCCAAAACAGCTAAAAGTTTCACAAATATGAACCCAAAATCGAAGTGTGTAATTCTCGACGTCAAAATGTCAGTAACGACGGAAGGCGATTTTTGGTCGATTTTTCACAATTAAACAAGAACTTCGGTATAAACTCCACTTTTATGTTATTGTTTTATCTTTGCATACATTAATAATAGAAATCTAAATTTAACTATATAGTTCAATACAAATTTATATATCTAGAATGTTATTAGTAAAGCAGTTGTGCAATTAGTGTTTGATGAAGTTTTTTTTGTCTAAAGGCTTCTTTATTTCATTTTCAGGTTGTCTACAAAAATTTCCTGTGAGTGTGTGGAGACAGAACCATTTTTTTATGTGCAATATTGATTTCATACACTTTAAAATTGAAATTGTCATGTATTATTTGGCAAACAAAGCATCTCAATCAAGTATTAAGTATTTTACTTTGTCAATGTTAATTCATATTGTATGATATTCACCTGTTTACCTTGCTTTTTATAAGAATGCCAATAAAAAGGAAAGCAATATTAAGTATTAGTTATCACAGAGATCTACTCTCTGATTATCATATGTTTTTATATAATATTAAACAAGATGTTTAGTGAATATTTGTCATAAATTTTTCTTTTGATTAAATATGTCATGTTTTTTTTAAATATAAAACGTGTTAAGTCTATTTGTGTAAATATAATCATTACTGTTTTAATTTGTTTTCATCTGCAGCAAATGAATGGCAGCGGTGCAAATTTGTATTTTTGTATTGTTTCATTGATTATTTCTTATTTGATTGGTATTTCATTTTTTTATTATCTTAATAAATTATTTGTGTTTTCTTGAAATAAATGCTTCGTTATTACTGTTTTGATTAAAATATGAATCGCGAAGTTTGTTTACATTTTATAATAAAACATTTTGACGCACCAATTTATTTGATAGCGGACCTTTAAGTATTCAGTACGATTCGCTTTTACCTTAATTTTTTAAATTCCTTATTTTAAATAACTGAAGAAATCGAAATGTACATTTTACAAAACAAGGTTAAGCCATGCAAATATTTTTTTCTAACGGTTTGTTTCATCTGAAATATTGTTTAACAAAGTCTAATTTTAATAAAAATGATAAAATAATCGTGTACATATACATCGGAAAAACATGAAGCAGTTTTAGTTTATGTTTAGCAATTGATCCTCGCATTTTCTGGGCATTGGACGTTCGCTTCAAAGACATTTTTAAGCAACAGCAATAGAACATGGAACAAACCGGTTGAACGAACTGATTACTACTATTTGTTGAAATTGCGTTTATGAATCAAATAAACATGTGTCATCGCTCGTTTGTTTTTAATTATTTTAAACTACGGCAACACTGTCCAGGTTGCGTGTGTGGATCGGTGCACGCTGGTGCCATACATTTCACCAAGGAGCAATCAGGAATGAGAGAGACCTTTGTGAAACAGCTCACAAGGAACACATACGCCAGGGTTAGTTTCAGAAGCATATTCATCTTAAAACAAACAAGAACAAAGCTTTGTTCTTTGATTATGGCAATGTTGGATATGGTGATGAAAATGACGTCAATTATAAAATGATTGCTCCAGTGCACGTGATATTGGAGATGAAAATTGATTATCTAATATAATGCAAACATGAAAACTTAATAACTTTTTTCAAGATAAGTAATATACCAGCCGTGATATTTTAATCAGTTTAAACTAATAATTGTGAAAAATACGGGATTGTAGAACTTTTCTTCTTTCCTCAATCGCGGTTGACGGTCCCATAAAACATACCTAAAGTAATGATGCATTAAAACCATTTACGAAAACGATTTATATCTTTGGACACTTTTGAGCAAACCGAACAAATACATCACTCTCATTGTACTCATGCTTCAAATATACTGTTTTGATTTTTATGATGAAGAAGTACTAGGATTTGTTTAAAACAAAATCTTAATAAATATCAATCTGCGTTAGTTTTGGTATAAGTAATTTTAGTTTAAGTTTGTTTTCCTATAAGATAACAGATAAAACATGTGTTTGACTTACAAAACACACTTTTTTAACCGGTAGAACTAGCACAAAATATTGATCTTTTACTTCAGTTTTGCAAGTACAAGCAGCAGCTCTGATTTTATATGAATCGTGGTAGGTTCTCCGCCAATATAAACAGCATTTTGTTGTGATTTGATTTTCGTAACATTGATTAATTATATCCTGTTTAACTTGTTCCTATGAAAATATAACCAGTTTTCCCAACAATCGCGATGTTGAAGAAACAATTTATTGTGGTTTGATTTCATCAACGATTCAATATGTTCTAAATGTAAAAAGCTATTAAAACGCCTCTTCAATCGTCATGATAAAACTCAAACAATCATTGTACTTTTTTTGCGTCATATACGAACATTCAAACATCACACTTTTTAAAAATCGTTGATCTGCGGTCGATAGAAGGTATACCGGTGACTGAAATATTTGTTTAAAACGCGCGAAACTATTATTGAATGTTGTTTTCTATGAAAAAATTAATATTGCAAAGTTTTGAAAGGGAGGCAATATACAATTATCCAAATAAAATCGTCCTAGTTTACCCTACTGCAATACACAAAGTAGTTAAAACACGGACATACTATATTGGACTAATTTTATTCCACAGCTCAGTGCATTTAGTAACAAAATAATATCCAATTATCCTCATAATATAACATAACGCTTCTCTAATTGAATCAATGTTTATTATCAATGCACACAAATATTCCTTGCAAAATAATCTTAAGGTGACGTTTTAAATAGGCTATATGTATATGGCAGCTTCAAATGAATTAAGATTTCCTTAAGGATGTTTGTCAACATATCTTAAAAGCACCTTTGTCAAATAATTGCAACCCCTGGACCCAAGGAATAATTGCAACCCCTGGACACAAGGCGGACAATACATATTAACTCTATATACTACATTGACTGTCCTTTACAGCTATGCCTAAGCGGTATCTGCATACCAAGAGAGGCCAGACTATAGGATACTCTCGGAGTCGCTAGAAAAATCAGTCAAAGCAGTCGAAAATGGCCTATGTGTGTGACAAGCTTCTAGTCAATTCAAAGAACCTAAGTCTACAATTGCCGATCGTGTATCTGGAAAGATTGCAATCATAACTACACATGTTCGGAGCATCGCTTTACCAGTACATGTGGACACCAAAATTGTCAATAGCATTAAGATGGCGGCTTAATAAGGCGTTTGACCTAGCCGGCGACAAATAATTCGACGTACGCATGTGCTCTTCACAAAAACACAGCTCAAAACCAGCTATACAAATTTTCATGGAGAAAAAGAATGAGGGTTTAAAGCAGCGGTATTCGGATTTAGTTCTCCGTAAACCAGAGAAACTTAATTTGGCTGCGCATCCGGAACGAATCTGGAACTGCTATGAAACGGGGTTCAACATAGAGCATAACACTGTGAAGATGTATGTTAACAAAGGAGAACGATCTGTTGTCAGCAAAGTAAGCGCCAAATCGTCAAACTTGACGGTAATGGACTGTGTCAACGCTGCTGCGACTCGAATGCCGCCTATGTTTATAACCAAAGGTACGACTTCTCTCTCCCTGCTGATATTCCGGACAGTGGATGCACCAGAGGGTTCAGTCTGGACGTAGCAGAACAATGGATGGATATCGGATGACATCGGTGTAAAATGGTTTAACCGGGTCTTTCTCAAACATTGTAGACACGACAGACCACAACTACTCCTTCTGGATGGTCATGGCTCAAATGAGACCCTCTCTATCATTGAAAGGGCAATTAAAGAAAACATAATCCTTTTGGCCTTCCCCCGCATTGCATACATTATCTTCAACCACTTGACCGCACCGTATTTGGTCCGCTCAAACGTGCGTACAACGATGCATGTTCAAAATTTTTAACGGAGCACCCATTACATCAGGTAACGAAGTATACCTTCCCCAGTCTTTTTTCGCGAGTATGGGACATCGCAACGAACTATGTAAAAATACAGAATGGCTTTCAAGCCAATGGCATCGTACCTCTCAACAGAAAGGCAATACCAATGAAAGCATTCAACCCAAGTAGACTTACAGAGTTGCATGTGGATGCTGATTGAACTGCTTGTCCACAACCTGCTCAGTCTGGCCATCGCTGCGGTCGCCATGGTAATTCTTACTTGCACCTCAGCGGTACTTTTACCATCCTTGGACAGAGTTGCGCGCATGCACTTGAAGCTGGTCACTTAATCTAGCTTTCCACCGTTCATGGTGATGTCTGCAGTGGTGATGGTCGTGCTATTCACCCTGATATTTGACTTCTCCATGCTTACCTTACTGGTGCCACCCATGAGGTGAATGTCATCAGCGATTCTCCGGTTTCAGATGGGTCTTTCACTGATGGGAATAGAGGCGTGGTCGTCATGAAGAGTCCCCTGCATGATCTGCTTAAATTAAACAATATTGACTGAAGAAGTTGATAGAAAATGTGCAATTACGGCCTAATTCTTAATACAACGCCAGTAAAATGCAACCTCAAATAAAAAAAATATAATTCACAGTTATTAATACATGTTCACGTCCCCATTCACTTAAAATATAGGGTGTATGATTGTTTGTTCGCTTATTGATGCGTGCAAAAACGCATTAGTCATAATACAAGTATTATTAAATAGAAACAACAAAATGTTTACACTGCTAAAAGTCAATCATTAGCTTCTTGTGTAAGAAGTTTTATGATTATCAACTTAATGAGTTGAGCTACTCTCGTCATGTTTATTTGTACCTTGATTATATTGGCCAAATAAACGAATGATTTAATTATATGAACACCCATCACATTTTGATGACAGTATATCATGAGCAAAAGTGTGCTTAGGTGTGTTTAGTTCTAGAGAGGTGGCTATATATCTTTGATTTATTTATTTCACCCGCTAATTCTAAACAATCTGGGAAATTTACACCATACAGATCAGCAATAGTATTAGCTTTATGTTGTTTAGCGTTTGCATTTTCCAAATATTAAATATCTGCTTCAAAGGCATTTAACAACAACAAAAACAACAACAACAACAACAACACAGGATATAAATGTATGTATATTTGGTTCAGGTTTAATTGTTGTTGTTTTTTTAAACTTGAAAAGCATTAAATCCTTAACACAACAATAGAGAACGGATAGTTGTAGCTAGTTTTGCAAGGACAACGTTTGTCAATTTCATTTGTTACCGAAATTTCCAAATATTTACAATTTGATAGTTTCATATATAGCCTTCAAATTAAATCATCATTGATTTCACTATATTTTGGAAACACGTATTTAAGTTACCTGTAGTATACTTGATGTGAATTATTATGTTTAATTGTTTTTTTATTCATCGTTTATTGTCAGAAAATTGGTTGTGCACGTACTTTTATCAATAGAAGCCAGATGAGTATGAAGTGCATGATATTCTCGTTTTATATATAACGATATAAAATCAAGTTAAACCAGAAATGTGCAACAGAAATATACGTGCAATCATTTTATAATCGATACAATATTTTACTTTGATACTTTGTTTTCGATGAATCCATGGTTATAAAGGTATTTATCAACTCTTTTCCAAATCAGCTGAGGTCTGATGCTGATATAATAGGATTTATTTCCAAATACATCGGGGCAGAAATGCCCATGAGTACACAAAAGTATACAAAAGATGTTCTACACATATCAAAGTCAAGGTCATAATAAAACATGCATATTGTTACACAATGTTATGAAGTACAATATATTCTCTATAAAAATACAGAGACATCTGGACAAGTGAAATGTTTTACAATCCGGTAATATAGCATTTGTTATATAATTAGTAGTACAAAATAATAAATGTACTGAGGAAAATATAACATAATGTAGATGTTTATTCAGGAAAAGAGGCAATATGCCCATCATTCCGCATGTAAGACATGACAAAGAAATATATAACCGGTTAATGGTGAGATATATGTTGCATCATGTTAGATATCTGTAAGATATATGCTGATACATCAGCATGTAGTTTTGATTGTGAAAATACAATAAAAGATAAATAGATAAATAAACGTTTGGAAGCAATGGAAGGAAAAATATATATAAAAAATTAATATAACGTGTATTTGTCTTAGACCAGGGTTATTGGGTCATTTCGGAGAAAAATGTAAGTTCTGGTCTAATGAAATGTAACTAGAGTTTATATATTAAAAAGTGTAAATTTAGATTTGAACGGTATATTTAGTATATATTTGAAACACAAAGGTGAGTTAACAAAAAATGGATATTAGATCTAGGTAGCCTTTTTTTGGGGGGAGGGGGTTGAAATTGTATATTCCTTGTTAGAAAGCCAAAAATATAGAAAAACTCACGTAGGCATGCCATAGTGTTTGCTTTCAGGTACATGTACATATCAGGTGCATTTATCAGTAAAAGTTATATACATATATATTTACATACATGTTTGACAGTTTACAAAATAGCATTTGTTATATACACACACACACGCATATATATATGTATACAAATATTTGGTATCATATAACATTTTTCAACCTCGGTAATGTAATTGGTGCATGTGTATTTTGCGATTGATGTTGGTGTTGTGTAGCCTTTCATATTCAAGCTCATAACGATATTACTATCAGATATATTAACGCGTGCTTCCGTTACACATTCGATTTATAAGTGGAGCAATGTGTCTGGAAATAATCGGATTAACTACCGTCGTGGATACAGTTATAATATCCGTCTGACAACGAGACATAATTAAGTGGATGCTCGGATTTGATTTTAATTTGATTGGGACTTCACGTGCATGTTATCTGATAATTTAATTCAATTTTGGATGAGGATTTTATTCATCTTCAATAAACTAGGATTAAAACATTTAATTTTATACTAGGATGTTAAATATTTGATGTTTTTGTGTTGAAACTAATTACATTAAAATTTTCTTAGTGACATGTTCATACATTTGATTTTCGGTGATTATGTTTTTTTGTATCGGGATTGTGCGCATGTCAATTGCAAGTCTTGTGAACTAATGTTTAATATTTATGGTTTAAATAATATCGAACATTTGAAAGGAACGAAGAAGAATATTAAACGAATACAATATGCATTCAATCAAACCTAATGACTTGTCCTTGACAATCGCCATCTGGTATTTTGAGCGACATATAGTATCCATTAGGATATATAAATATATCAAATTATTTCGAAATCCTTTATCTTAGCGCGATATGAAGTGTTGGCAATGATCGAGATAGACAACTACACTGCCCGACGGATATAAAGACCGCGCGAAGGAATCCTATATAAAGTAAACAAGCCTTTTCGTGTGCATGATATGATGTTGGACTTGATAAAGTGTGCGACCATGCGCATATGTGGACATTATAAGTCACGTGTGGTAGAGACATTGAAAATTAAGTTCGAAAACAATACACAAGTGTGCTGAAGAGTTAAACTAGTGCATTACCGTCAAATTGTCGCACAAATATAAGAGACGTGTGTTGCCTAGCTTGTAGTCCAGTTTAAGGCATCATATAAACATAATAATATTTGTCTAATGGTAAAGTCATCCATAATGAAATTTTTAACAGATTAAAACGCCGGTGACTGTATAGATTCAAATGTAGATATTTGAATTTCATTACAGCGTATAATTTATTTTCGATTGTTGTGCATACTGTTGACACGACTGCATGCGTTCGATTCAGGACATATGCGAAGGCTATACTGTTTGGGCATGTGAATTAGAACCGTTACATCCGGCTAGACAGTTGTTTATAAGCTTTAATATATTTAGCGTTCAAACAGTGGGTCTCATTTATTTTGTTTGTTTATTATCTTTAAAGAATTAAAAGCAATTACGGCATTGATCATTTTTGATGGTGAATATATCAGAAATTTAAATCAAGGACATCAAAGTGAATCGTGTTGACTTATGTCGCGGATGTTTTCTCCAAATGTAAGCTGAATCACTCCCATATTCATACAAGGTGTTGAGCAAGATTTGATTATTTATTTCGCATTGTTATATTTTAAAATGAATATTTATTCATAGATAAAATGCAAAAATTGTATGTGGAAAATGCAACCAAAACAGCCTATCGTGAATCATCGAAATATATATTTTAAATATTTATACACGGGCGTTCTTTACACAAATATATTAAAATAATTTGCCGAAAACAGCTACATGTATGTTACTCGTTAATATGAAATGTATATAGATCGTGAAGAAGTGTAATTCTTCAAGTTCATGAGATAATTCTTATTAATAAATAGGAAAAATCAGGTGTGGGTTATTTTGTGAATCAATTGCTTTTGAAAATAGTTCTTGTAAAATGTCTGAAAATTGAAAAATGAAATGGACGTGCATAAACGCTCTATATTAAATCGTTACAAACTTCCCGTTTAAGTACAACAAGATGTAAAAAAACGCAATAAAATCTTATACTTTGTAATATTATATTAATGAAGTACGTATTCGTTTCTGTGCTGGTGCACTGATGCGTCAACCACGCTCGAAAAATGATTGTTTATGGATTTAAACATCCAAAACAATAGACATATGGTTCAAATTGATACGCAGCTATTCTTTCTTCATGAATTTAGTGAATTAAAATAGTTATCGATATTCTAAAGTAAACGAATATCTTTCTGGAAAATACTCTGCATAAACGCCGTGTGCAAAACACATTGCTACACCGCACATCTCCGGCCACTAGCCACTTATTATCGTATATTTTTGTACTACTACTACTACCAACCTATTGTACCCCAACCATCTCCATATTTCATTCATTATGTTTTTGCAAATCCCTATTGTAAATATTACCCGGACGTTTATAATTTACTAAATAATCTTGCTTTGTTATATTGTCCTTATTATATATTTGTTTATAATTAGGTGAAATAAACGATTAGTTCTGTTCTGTTCAACTGTTGTTATAAGCATTTTACCGTCAGTGTGGTATTTGGATTAAACTGACGTGAAAATACATATTTGTTTTACTTCCATCGCATTTTTACTCCTTACGCTGAGTTTCTCGACAATAAACTTAACAAAATAACAATATTTTTTCGTATTTTCAACTCGGCGAATATTATCGTCACCGTAAGACAAAGGGGCAAGCGAATACTCTTGATTAAAACGAGTAATACGCATTATTGACTTGACGTAAAATGCAAAAGATGACACGCAGTCATAACGTCTTTTATGTCTCCTTCTTTCAATACAAATTTAAAACCTGACGAGCGGTTCGAATGTCGAGCGCACTTACAAAAGAAAAAAATAAGCATAGCTAACTCCACGGCGTTCCTTAGTGTATTAGTACAAGTGATAGAAGTTTGTTTACTATAGGTTTACATAAAGGACATACTGTGATAAAACAAGTATGGAACTACGTAACCAGAATATTTTTGAAGCATTATAATGATACAGTTACAATAACCCGAATGTATTTATTTCTAGATCTGTAGAATAAGATGTTTGTGTTCGAATTTAAAAAAGGGAGTTAAGCACCGCAATACTTTAAATCAACCTCCGCGCAGTGATTTGAAGGGAACCAGCATAGCTGGATCAAAACCCTGCCATCATAAGCAACCACGTGATGATAGTCGAGTCACGTGATACGATAAAAAATAATGGCGCCTTACAATATAAAGTGTTTCTTTATTTCTGTTCCTTAAGCCTTAGAAATTGCCTGTAACTTAGTTAGTTATAAGTGTAAACCAATAACCGATAACTAGGAAAGTGGACAGAATAAAGTCGAGTGCACCCGCTAATAAAGTAAGTTAGGAACTATGTTAAAATATGTTATGTCTCATCGAGATCCAGGCAGACGACGTAGCAATGATAGATAACCATGTGTACGCCGAAGAAGAAAGTGCCGGAGAATGGTTTCCTTTGTGAAAACAAAAGAGTTTTTAGTTTGACTGGAAAAAAAGAATCAAATTATAATGAAGCAATTTCTTATTTATTAAATCGTCCATTTAAGGATTTTGTTTCTGCAAATCAAGAGGCACGAATTGAATTAGGAGTTTGTAGAGGGTGTGCCGCCAAAATTCAATCTGCTCATGAAATTGTAAAAAAACTGGACCTGGCTTTGAATGATGGCGTTCAAATATCAGACTCAACTCGATTTAAGCGTGGCACAGTCTCGCCCATAACCCCAAAATTATCTTCAACTGTGAAGCGTAGTAAACATGCTCCTACTGCTGGTAAAAAACCTGCAAGGCGTTCACTTGGTGACATGGCCATACCAGGTCCTTCCAAGGAGACTTCAGAGGTTGAAGTTGTTGTAGGTCATTCTGTGCTCACAAAAGATCATGACTATACGGCCACAGCCGTTGGGTCAGATCATGACTACACCAGGGCTTTAAACACAGATATGAAACCATATGACATTCATGCCATCCATACAATAACTGCCATGGACATAATCAAGCAGCATTTGTGTGAGACAAGTGGGAGCACTGAAATAGTGGATGAAATAGTGGATATTGTCGCCAGTAACAAGGTTTGTACTAACACTTACTGATAAAAATTTGCTTCTTCATTTATAATTTGTACCAATTTATCAACTTAAATCTGCATATTGGAAGTATTGATAAATTTTTTTAAATCAGGATCTGTATTAAATATAAGATTTATAGTGTTAGATAGAGATGAACTTTATCGTGTAAGGCTTAAGGGACATTCTACAGCATGAAAGTCTTAATTTGTATCCACCACTCATCACATTTATTCAAAGCTACTTATCCAATTATGCTGTCATCAAACATGTTAGTAACATGAAAATAAATGCAAATACTTTCAGATATATTGTATTAGGCATTATTTTATTGTGTTGGTTTCAAAGTCACCATGTGGATTTTTTGTCACATTTTTAAAATCATGGTAGAATGAAAACATGGGCTTAAAATAGCAGCGGGATAATTATATTGTTTACAAATTATTTGAACTGGTGTTGATTCCTCAAAGGAAATGTAGAATAATCCCTAATAAATTGAACATATTCTTCTAAGGACCAGCTATAAAATTAAACAGATAATTTCCCTTTTCCACAATAAACGTTTTTCTGTAAATAGACAGCAACTATGTTATTTAATATACCAGTAACCTTTCGGTCTATTGTAGATATTATCCAATCGAGTTCAAGCAAGATTCTTGGAACAAATCAACAATGTCTGCGCACGATTGTCCTCTAGAAATGCTGCATTTAACAGCATTCTTCTGAAAAAGAAAAGTGTCTCACAGTTGATGCAGAATGGGGAAAACATTATTCCAGAAATATTACAGGAAATTTCAGAAAGGTAAAGACTTAAATTTTACCATACATTAATAAGCAATCTATACAAAAAATGTGAAACTGTAAAAATTGATCCTATCGGGTGCATAGAACTCTAGTAGAAGTAATTTTTTTATGAATGAAAAGAACATGAAAGTACACCTGAATGTGCAAGCACACTAGCTGTTCATCCTAAGTTATAACACTACTTCTGTTTAGGATATTTTCATTTATCAAAGTGGATTCTGTAGGCATTACATAAACATTAACATTTAAATAATACCTTGATGAAGTGTAAATTCTACCAATCATGACTATGCATCTTAAAAGTCTTTAAAAGGTTTTCTTCTATATTGTGAAAATTCCCTCTAATATGTTGTATACATTACTATATACATGTTTGTTTTTTGTGTGAGTTTATGAGTAGAACGAAAGCTTCCACTTTACCTTATTGGATCATCATTTTCACTTTTGTGTGATGAATACAGAATATAAAAAACTTTTTCATTATATTTATCTGTCAGAAGTGGATTAATTTAGAATTGTGTTCTTTTTCTTTTTTCGTTTTACACGTTTTGTTCAAATAAGAGCAAAAGAAATTGTCAGTATTCCTCTCTGTTGACAGGTCTTATTCACAATAAATCACAATAATAAATTGACATGCATCATGCCTTGTTGTTGTTTTTTAGCCTTCCGTTCGTCCTTGACCTGTTCTGCACAATAGCAATAGCTGGGCAAAACCCATCGGCCAATAAGATTGCCCCGATTGTTGCTGCCTTTGCCATCCTCATGAATGCCAGGAATGAGAAGTTGTCAGCGTGGCACAGACTCACAACAGTTGTATCCATCAAAGGGCACTTGGATGACTCGGTAAGCTCTAGAGTTGGCACAAGCACATTTTCTAAAGACAGGGATTTATATTGGGGTTAAACGAGCTGTAGACAGAAAACTAGTTTAAAGGAATAAAAAATGAGGGATATTTATATATGTGGCCTCATCATAGCTAAAAAATAAAGGAAAAGATGGCCCTAGTTTGGTTTTTACAACTGTAGGAATATGATCATTGAGGTTGGGAATTAAACTAAATGTGTCGTTAAAGTATTTTAACATAGTAGGTTCATATTATGTATGTATGCAAATTCTGACCACAAAAATATTAACAGGACTTATTTTATATCTTTTCACAACAATCTGAAAACATAATTACATAATATGCCTATGGATATACATTTGTTTTGCCATTTGGAACCTGACCCAAAAATGAGGATTTTTCCATTATTGTTATTATCTGTTATTGAAAGCATTCGATTTTGTATACTATTCAAAATCATTAATATCTGCTGCATAAATCCATTATCATTCTTAGGTTTTAAGGTGAAAATGAAATGATATAATGAACACTTTAAGTCATAAAGTGGCTTCTTCTAATTAGTTTCTCTTACTGTTAATATATGGATCATTTCTACAACTGACTACTGGCAGGCTCTAACACTTTTTAACCGCATGGGGCTGACAATGTCGGCATCATCCAAACTGCGTCTACTGGATGAAGCTGGTGAAATGCTGGAAGACAACATCACCAGAAGTCTAAGAATAAAACCCACTTGTCAAAATCACGGGTGACAATTTGGACATCTATGTCAGAACAGGACATCATTCACTGGACAGACACAACAAGGACCTCCACATTTTTGCCTCAAATATCATCTTCAGCAGGGTAGGTAATGTTTAAGCTAATGGTTAAAATTACACCCCTTCTTGTCTCGCTTGATTAGTGATGTTTACAATAGCATCACTAAACTGTTGATATTATGATCTGTTAACAATATACTGAGTGAATAGTAGTAATGCATTTTTGTTCACATTGATGGTATCAGAAGCTTTCCACTCTATTAAACATGTGTACAGGAGAACATTGTTCATTAGTTAAAATGAATGAATGTATACAACAGGTATTCTTTCTAAAAAAATATCATGATTCTGATTAACTTAATACAAAGTGCCAAACACAGCAAATTAAATTTATACGGAAAAAAACACTCAATTAAAAGGTGTTCAAAAATGTTGTAAATCAAAAACATTTGTATGTCTATTTGTATTTCAGATTGCACAACTAGGATCGTTCAGCACTAGTTTTACCATGCCATCACTTGGAACACTTTCTCCAGAGAAGTTCTTTCCCAATGGTCACCACAGAGACACTTTTACAAACATCTACTGTGCATTGTTAGGTAAAATTCAAATTATTTGAGTGCTGGTATTGTTTGATGTGTGAAGTGTTTTTTTATTTATTGTCTATGGTTTAGCATGAATCTATCTATAAGCTAAACAATTCTTGTACAGGCACTATAATTTAATAAAATACTCTTAAATCATATAGTCTTTATATTGAGTAGACTGGGCTTTTGTTAAAGGAAGTTTGGGAGTAATTTACCCCCAGTTGTGTTCATAAAAACTTTCAAAATTGCATCCCAGGAAGTCTCAAAACTCTCCAAATCCAACACTTCAAAGTGGAAAATACAGAGACTTCCAGATTTCAAAAGTTAACGGAAACCCCCGATATCATAACATGTACAATTTTCTTCTGTTAAGTTGCTTATGCATGTTTTTCATTAAATCAGTTGTTATTACTGTATAATCATTACAGTAGTACACTGCAGAATGCTAGATAAACAAGTAATACAAAATAGCAAGACTTGTTATGTCTAGAAAATAGTTGTGACTACTGTATTTATTGTTTATTATGTTGTTTTACTCCAGGAAAAATACTGGCTGAGTTTAAAGACTTCTCCTGGCTTCAAAAAGTGCTCCCAGGCCACATCTATCATCCTTACCAAGATGAGATGAGGCAAAAATCTGAAGTTTTTCAGCTACCAATCATGCTTTAGAATGAGGCCAAGCATGAGGATTGTATAGATATATTGGACCAGTATCAACAGGTCCTTGGTGATGTTTACATGAAGGCATTTGGTATGTATATGTTATGTTGCATGTAAATATGTTTGCTTTTTGTTATGAATTTGGAATTTTTGTTCTGCATTCATATCTGCCCATTCTAATCAATACACTAAGACTGAACATAATTCCTGGTGTTTACCAAATGTGCTTGTGCAAAATGTACTTTTGTTGTCAATAGATTCTAAATAATACAATACATAAAGATAGTAATTTCCAAATACTGAAAAGTAAACAGGACTATTATAAGACCTTTCTAGACGCACAAGTACCATTGGAGTCTATAAAGATTAGAATGGGTTTGTGTATGTACACCATGCATTGCTAGTCATTTACCGGTAGCCAATATGTAAGTTTGTCAATCTATTTTTTTGTTAAATACTTGTTCAGAAGACATAGCACATTAAGCAGTAAAAACAGTGAAGTATTGTCAAATAAAAATCTCTTTAAAGTACAGTTGAAATTGACCTAGGCTAGTATCTTCCATCTACTTGATCATCAAGAAAAAGTATATTGAATAAAAAGCTGCTGTTCATTTTTGTCATTCCAATTTTCCCTGTCCTATGCAAATGTAAGATGCTGATAATGAAACAAACTTATTTTTTCCAAGAAATCATTAAGCATTACTGAACATGCAAAACGTTTTCATGAATATTAATTTATTTAGATTATCTTTGACTTTCGTATTTTCTATTTATTCAATATATAGTTTGTTCTCAGCATGCATGTTGCTATTTTTTATTATTTTCTTGTTGTTATTACTATAATGCAAATAGTTGTGTTTTTGTGGCATGATGTAACCTTCTTTTGCCTTGCTTAAGCCAAGTTGTTTTTTTAAGTCATCTGCAGTTTATAGTGAATTGAAAGGCAATTTATTTTAAATGCATAAATTTCATGCAGCTGATGCATAGAGCATTCCAATAAATCAAAGTTATGTACAATGATAAATCTTGCCACATCAAATACAACTGTGCACATAAATCTTACAGTTTGATGTTATTGTTCAAATTTGTTATTGTTTCTGTTTGACCTTCCAGTAACTGCAGGTTTTACAGACAGTTAGGATACAGGTATTATAAACACTTTGATAGATTCTTATTTACTGCCAACGTCAGTATACTAGTAAATGACAGAAAATTAATATATTCAGCACATTATTTTATAATAAATTATATTCATTTGTTTGCGTTAATCAGGTTTACATCAGTAAGTAGCAGTTGAAATGGTACAAACTAAATTTCATTTTACATTTTAATAATAAATACAAAATTATTTGCATGTAAACAAAAATTAACTTCAGGGTAAAGCATCACAAACTTTCCTTTAAACAGGCTCCACTGACCTTCTTCGGTCCTATAAAGTCCCTGTTGGTGGTGATCAATTAACTCGTGTGCGTCAAGAGGAAGCGAAACACCTTCGTTCCTTAGCTACCTCACCAGAAAAGCGGTTTGAAGATCTCCACCCTTTCATAATAGAGCTCTGGCACATCAAGCAAGACTTCTTGGAGATAATTATATGCCTTGTTGCTGTCAAATTGTTTAGCTTACCTGAGTACAAAGTGCTCATGGTGAGCTTTTTTGACCAAGTTTTGTAGGTCACCATGCGTCTATATTTTCATGTCAACATTAGTGCCTAAACTGCTAGCCAAACAGTGCTTTAACTTCGAAGGAATGTTGAGTGAGTCAACTTCCTTAAATTAAGATCTTTAAAATTGTTTTAAGAGTTGCATTCCATGCATAACTGTGATTGCTAAGGCATCCTTAAGTGAAAACTGAAACATATTCTAAAAACAAACACTGTTGATTTTTTAGCCTGTAGCAAAACATGTGTTGGGTGAGTGATATAGAGCCATCATGGCCACTTATATATGTTATATTATGAATTAATAAACCTGTCTGAAATAGTTGGTGTAAATGTTTGAAAATACAAGGAGAACACATTTCATAAGGGCAGTAAACTCTTTAAATATTGCCAAAGTTGTGCACCCTTTTTTTCTTAATTGTATTGTTTGATTATTTTTATTCACAAGTCCAGAATATAAAAAAACTTCATCAAATTTATGGATTTTACTAATGTCTATGATATCCAACACTTACACAAGTGGGCCATACTCTTTGTGGAGGATAGTTTTTTTTTAAACTGCTAGTTTATACCAGAAAAATGCTTTCTTCAGCAAAGGTTCAAAGCATTTTAATGGATTTTTTTGATATGTGGAATACTTTCATACAATTTTCGAATAGTAATACAAGTATAAAATATATTGCATTGTCATGTTTTTTTTAGAAATGCTTTAAAGAGCTGTTCAGTTCCAAAACTCTGAGACAAGCTGGATCCCTATACCATTACAAGGGCAAGTTGCAAAGGAGCGATGTAAATGGAAAGGTTAAGGGCGTCTTTAAAGCGCATCACGATTTCCTGTCGCTGGCAGGTAAACAGATGGTGAAGGAGCAGCTGATGGAGTTCGTTGGCATGGAAAGCCCTGATTCCAGTTTCACCCGAAATGTTATTCAGCTGGTGAAGTCAAAATCCGAAAACTATGAATCACTGTTAAATTAATTGCGACAGTTCCTTGACCACTTTGGCTATTTAGACTATGTACATGAGACTGATGATGTGGTGTCCAATGACACAGATGATACTGTGTATAATTACTGTTGCAATCTCTGTCACTGGTATATGCACCTGATGATTTTTGAGGACAGTGTTAAAGAAGGAGCCGGGCCAGAATAATTCCTTGCCTAATGGTCTGTGCCCAGTTTTTCTTCTCAAACTCCAGACTATCAAATTATTTTCAGGAGTGTTTGGACTTTGTATTGAAGTGTGAGTACTGCATGAGCCCTATGCAAACAATTAGGACATTGGAAGGTGCATTTGTTAACCTGAGAGGTGGAGCTGCAGGAAATATTGAAAGTGATCTTGTACAAGAAAACTCTGTAAGAAACCAAAAGGATTTAATCAGGGCTTTGGGTGCAAATAAGTCGCAAAAAGCAATTCAAAGAAGTTGCAGAGCCGCAGACACTGTGTCCGACATTTTCGAGCAAATATAGATTTCCACATCAGTAAGGAAAGTTTCTAGTAGGCATCAAACGCCAGCCAGAATAAAAGATAATGAAGTTATTGCCAATTCTTTGAGGGACTTGCGACCGTTTTCTAAAACAATAGGAAGAGTGTGTCAAGGCATGCCAAATGTCCTGTGCTCACCAGTCAGAAAAATTAACTCTGTTGATCTTAAGTTCAGGATCAAGCAAGTAGTAGACAGGCTGTATTATGGACATACTATCAATTTTGACCATGAATCGTCTGAGGAGGACTGCTAGAGTGTGTTACATGGAGTGACGTAATAAGTGTGCCCTACAATTTTAAACCTCAGTCCTGTATATTAGTTGATTTGAAACTAAGAGTTTTGAAATTGTTTGTTATGGACATCTTATTAACCACAATGCAAGCAAAAATGCTTAAAAATTGAAAAAAATTATCATTTTGATAACATTTATATGACATATATTCTGTATTGGGATAGCTGGTTGTTGTGTTCAAGTTTTAACAGTACTTTATGCAACCTTCAGTGTGCATTCCATTTGAATCAAGATATTCTAAATATAGACATTAAACAAAGTGTTTCTTTATAAACAACAGTTTTCAGAAGAAATACTTTTTATGTTCAAATGTGCGGAGTATTTTGTTGATTGGGAATACATGTATAATTTTAACTGAACTACATTAACCCTTTGCAAGCTGGGAAATTTGTCGTCTGCTAAAATGTTGTCTGCTAAATTTCTAAAATTAGCATTTTCTTCGATTTTTTTCAAAGAATACTATCAGAATAGCAAACAGTTTGGATCCTGATGAGACGCCTGTTTGCACAGGCCTTCAAAATGCGGTTACTGAAAGAGTTAATGTTTGCCCAGCAAGAACAAATATGCATAACAAAATACAATACCAATAACATGTAATTTAATATCATGGTACATTCACATCACCTGTGTTTTTAATCAACTACTCATGGCAAAAACACATGTTTATGAAGAACACAAATATGTACTGTCTGTACACAGAAGACTTACAGTTTATGTACATGTACCAACAGGTTAGGCAAAACAAGACATAAAATATGTTATCTACTGAACGTTATAACATGTGTAACTGGCATTCTGTAAATTGTTCAGGAGTACATATTTTCCAAAATACATAAAGAGCACATATTTAACTTTTTTGCATTCAAAATATCTCAGCGTTAAAATTATGGTAAATGCTTCTTTCTTAATTATTAATTGTTTGTCAAAATACATCTCAATTTCGATGTTTTGTTTTTAAAATTAATTTATAATACTTATCAGAAATTGGAATAGGAAAAATGTTTTTATTTTAATTAAACAGTTTTTGCTTCTCCTGAAAATGTTACAAAATGTCATTAACAGTTTTTTTACATTCAGAAGACAACATGGGGTTGATTTGGAAAATATGGTAAAAACATGTTTACCAAAGAGGTTGTCCTAATATTTAAATAGTTGATGTATGTGATTGTCACCTACATAAGCACAAAAATGAAAAAAGTAAAAATGTATTAAACATGCCATTTCCATGCAATTCAGTAGACGATGTGGCATGCTTTTCAAGTTTGACATACTTAAAAACAATTTAGATTTATGTCAGATGTTCATTTTAAAATGTGTTAATGTAGAATTCACAATTTTGAGATCAGTAGATTGTTTCTCCACTGTGAGATGCAAACAGACAGAATTGAACAGCAATACAGATTAGTGATACAATACAAGCTGCATTAATAGAATGGGGTGTATTGTTTTTCAGAATAAAAAAAGTGGATTGCAATAACAATACTGATACAAATGTACAGAAATAAACATTTTTAGAGTCAAGTTGTGTATGGTTTGATTTGTCTTGTGTGTGTATTTGAAGGTTTAAAAATGGATTTAAAAAATATAGCACACATTTTATTGATTAACTCTGAAATGACCTGTCAAATTTCAAACCAAACACCAACCTGTTGTATCGGGCACATAAAACATGAAATTGTTATTACAATTCAAACAATGTTATCAAATGCTCCAGCTTTGTCTAATTTTGAAATGTCTTCATTCAGGCAAAATGAACAACAATTTTCATTTGCAATTCCTGGAGATTTTGAAAATCCAAATGGTTTTAACAACAATTCCCTTAGGCATGTTTCCTCATTATTGCAATACTGCACTGTCTTTTTGAATTCCAGGAATATTTTTGGCAATGTCTCTTTTGTTGTAATGAAGAATTGCAGAACTGTTTTGTCCCCTTCGACCTGCTCTCCCTATCTCCTGGAGGTACTGGGACAAGTTTGGAGGTGGTCTTGCATGAATGATCCTCATCACACTTGGGGGATCAAACCCCATGCCAGCAAATGATGATGTTAAAATCAGTCTTATTCGGGGATTTTCCATTTGTAGCTCCTCAACTGTTGTTTTAAGAACAACTTTGTCTTGTCTGGAAAACAACACTGCATAGCAAGACGTTGTAATATCACCATCTCCAAACAAATGCTTAAGATATGCTGCTGCATGGCTTATATAGTACAAAGGCATGAAAAGCAGTGTAACAGGATAATTGTAGGGGTCTTTCTTAAGGTCATCACATTCTGTTTTGAAAATTGATTCATAAATTTCATTAGTGTCACCAGATTTCGACTTGTGAAGTTTTTTCAGAAATATATTCGTACGGTCAGGGCTTTCTTGGACTGTCACTGGGTTGTTGAGACACAATATGTTTGGCAGCTCCTTCATCAGACTGGTTGGTAATGTCCCATTTAATGCCATAAATGGGACATCATTAAACACCGCAGGAAGAGTCTTCAGTTTTTGAAAGGCTGTCCTCAATTCCTCTCCCCTAATAATGAAAGAAGATTTTAACAACAAAAGTCGCAATATTATAACTATACTAGAGTTCTCTTTTACGTTTGTAGAACCATTAATATCAGTAGGGTGCTTTGAAGATTATAAAGAGAAAATATGATGAACATAATTTTATATACATGTATTAAGTGAAGATAAGGCAAAGACTAAAACAAACCTAAATGCATCAGTGAAGTTTCCATTTTTAATGGCAATCTAGAAATTTTAGTAGTTTACATCTTCTGTGATCATTAACTTGTACAAGCACTCACAGCTCAAGCACAAAACACTTTACATGAAGTTGACTGAATCCATATAAAATGGTGTACATATATAATTAAACATGTATACCTACATCACAACGGTTAATATTTAGCTAGTGAAATTGTCTTTGTGCATAAATAATGAAAGGGAAAAAAATACCAATAAGAATCATTCTTGGAAGAAATGATCAATACATTAATGATCAAAATATACTTATGTAAAACAAATGCCCTGCAAAAGAATTTTATCCTCCAAATAACACATGTGTAAATTATGGCCTTTGCTGGGAGTTGAACCCAGATTTTTTCCCACAGAGCAGGGGAAGTGTTCTTACATTGAACTACAAAGGCTAATAAATTGTATATGAAATTAAGAGGATATATGTCTTGACTGTTCTATGGGGCCCATATTCCCTACTCACTTACTGCTGTTTTTTTTATTTTGTATGTGAATACATGTGAAATCCTGTATAAACAGTATTTTTGTGTGAGTTCTTGTTTACGCCTCATAAGATTTAGTTTATAGAGTAAATGTATGTTAAAATTAATGCATTAATTTATGTACTGATAAGTATGAGTACTCCTCTTAAATATAATTACAGTCAATATGTTTTTCCTGATGTAAATTATTTATTGATGCATGTACTCAGTGTGCGAAATTCGCACTAGCTTGAAGGGTTTTGGCTAGTGAAAATCCTTTCGAGGTAGTGGGAATTTAAAAATGTATATAGTCGGGCCAATAAGAAATTTAACTTTTCTATACATGTGTAAAAGAATTTGGGATATTACTTTAAAATTTGAATTTCGCACACTGCTTGTACTACTTATGTTATTATTATTTTAAACGTTTTGTAACCTTGCTTAATCATAATTTCAAGTGCTTGTTAAAATAATGTATATATGTCTATTAATGTTATTATCACATTGCATGTAGTAAAATCTGTCCACATGGGCAATTGGCCTTCTAAAAATGCTGTTAATAAAATCTTGAATCTTACTTAGTTACTTACCATTCTTTTACAATGTGACATTCATCTATCACTACCCCTTTTACATGATCAATGAATTGTCTTTTGCTCAGCAAGTCTTTTCCACTGACTGTGTTAAGAAGTGCTTCAGGATGAGCAAACACAATTGCGAATTCCCCTTCTGCAATATTCTGGATCATATCTTTCTCCATAAGCTGTAAATAAATATACCAATAGTTGCTAACTTACAGATTATATGATGTGAATAATAACTCTTATTTCACTCTTGGTCAAGTCCGAGTGGAAGTAATATGGTACTACGTTTACTGGTATAATTATCGATTATTATATATATATTATATTTCTTGAATAATAATAATATGGTATATATACGGACTATAAATACAATTACAATGGCTTTATATCAGTACAGCAAAGCATATACATGTTATATAAATATCTATCATTTATTCTAAAATATCATTTATTCAAGCAGTATTAAAAATAAATTTGAAATAAGTCATACAATGAATTAAGGCTAGTGAGTGTTACATGTTCTTATTAACAATTATTGCTGGATCTACTAAAAAGTGTTAAATTCCCCCACTTAAAATTAATGTTATATGAATGTTATGATCATTGGTAAAAAAACACACGTATCATGCCGGTAAAAACAACGCTGGTCCATTATATCAACTAATGATATCTTGATTTAACTTATAACTGTTGATACCGTGTGTGATTTTGAAAGTACTATGAATGGGTCAGAATTATTTGTACCAAAAGATTAGTGTTTTTTTTAAAAGGTTACTTTTCCGGGATACATACATTCCACACATAAAGAGATGTTTAAATGCCACAAACAAAAAGGTACATATATATTTTGTTTTGTTGAAAATATGGTTATAAAATAGTCACAAAAAGGCATGCAAAGTCTCCTGGTAAGAAGTCTTCATAATATTTCTAATAGTAATAATGATAATGCAATGCAATTACCTCTACTTCTCCATCACATTCATGGTAAGATAGCCTACAGGCCTTTACATCATACTATTTCAGAGTTTCAATCTGCTCATTTTGAATGATTGTTAATGGAGAGATGACTAATATCGTCGCTTGCGGTTCATCTCTTTTCACAATTGACAACAACTTTGGAATTATCTTATACACCAAACTCTTTCCATAACCTACAGGAAGGTTAGCAATTATGTCTCTCCCTGCTAAAAAATGTTCCAAACATTCAATCTGTTTCGCTTTAGGCTGAAAAGATGAACAAAATTCAATAAAAGCTCTCGTTATTTCAGAAGTGAACGCCATGTTTACCAAATCGAAAAAATGTCCCGTCGTTATTTTTACTTTTTTAATTTAGGTAATTATTTTTTTTATTATGAACCTAAACTAATATGTTGAAAATCTAAAAGAGAATGATACTACTTTTCATAATATAACACTTATAAAAAAATAGTAACGTCCTACCGAATCTGGTAGGATTTTCTTGTGATGGCAGAGGTTGTATGTGAGAGCAAGGAACGACAACTCTGCATGGAGATTGACTTTAAATATTGAAAGCAATGGTGGCTTCCCTTGTTATAAATCTAACATTAAACTTAACATTCTTTCTATTGGTATACAAACTGTGACGTCACTACTTTTTACTGCGCGACTGTCATCTGTATACGGATGCGTAAGCCTGCTTATATAATGTGCTTTCACTACGCCATTATCAACGGATGAATATATAAATCCATTTCGAGTTTAATCGATACCTTATTTTCACCTAAATGGAAGGCTAAGACATATTCCCTAATACTGAAAAATCCCTGGTATTTAATAAACACTATTATTATTTAAACAAAAACAACTGAAGCTACGAACCAAAGTTCCCGGCGTGGTTTCCTCCATATAGAGAGTAGTGCCTCTATAGACAAATCACAATGCTTAGCATGTGTAGACAAGACAGGATTGCGCTTTAGTACGACCATAAGAAAGTGCGTGGACCTGTGTTTAAAGATTACAATTGGCAGTGGGCACGTCTGTTCTATTCCCCAAGGGTTCACCAAACAATAGTCCAAACAGTGTCATCTAACATAGGACCACAAGTGGAATATATGTCACTGTTTCGAAGTGGTCACCGAGCCTGTTTTTAGCATAGGTGCAACGCACCTATGCTTAAAGTATATACGACATTTCGAAAACCCTTATCGATCGGTTGACCATTATGAAGCCTTACCTGATCAAAAATCAGACGAAATATCTATTTAATTAAGTATATGGTTATTCTTACACATTTTTTTTGGAAACGTTTTATTTACGTTTTCTCCCAAGAATATTGCTGACACCGTTTTTAGTGATTTTTTCTAAGACCGTTTTACGTAAAAAAACCTTCAAAGAAACTAAAACAAATTTCGTTTGTAAAACAGTTCTGTTCTTGTTGATAGTGACCTCACACCTAATTTATATTTCCTTTGTTTACTGTCCTGTGAGAGGTCAAATGTTTACATAACTGAATTCTTAAGGCCCTGGTTTAAGGATATGTAACATTTCATCGGTTAATTATAAATAGAAATTAAAACATATTCTCAGCAGGAAGTGGGGCATAAAGCACTTTTATTCTTTGAAAATGTGTAAAAAATGGCGGAGTACGATGAATGTTTTCTGATTTATGTCATGGATTCTGACCTGCCTTTCTATGGATTTGATGAAGTAGAGTTTGAAAGTAATAGAGATGTGTTAATTGAAGTTAAAATGATTTACTCTGAGCCAGAAATTAACGTTACGAGTAGAGCTAACCGTTTAAATGTGGCATCGGATTTAATGGATTCGCGCGAATTCTGGACGAGTGTTGTGTCTGTAAAATATTAAATGGAAAGCTGTAAATGTATCAAGTCGGAAAAGAAAACGGATGGTTGCATAATGGTATGCGTGAAATAATGTAATTCTACGTATTTAATTTCATAGTTAGATCTCTATATCATCTTGTAACCATTCACATTCGTCACTATTTGGAATTCCCGTTTCTAAAAATAGAACATTTTGGTAACAAGGGGGGCAACTCGTGATGTCAGCAATCGTTAAGGTTACAATATACTAAATAATCGAGTCATGACTGTACTCTCTAAACAAATCATCATATTTTTATCGAAGGCATGTTATACACTTTAGACTGTTGTTCTGGTTTTATCGTTTGGAGTTATTGATAGGGTAAGCATAGGTGTTCACTACTAAATCCCTGAAATAGGATAAGGTTGGAGATTAAAGTAAAAAATGGCACTGCAAAAGATTACAATCCACTAGAAAACGGCCGAAAAAAAGGCGCAAAAACAGTCGATTTTGATTTGAGTCGAATTCTTTTTTGGTTTGAACATGACATATCTTTTTTATTGCTTAAATCGATTCAGCTAAGAATGCCCGTCAAGAAGGGTGTGGTTATGGGGGTCTCTATGTGCAAAATGTTGTATTTATTTTCGCTCAAAGTTGTCGCTTTTACATCGAAACATATAAGGAAACTATTTAGTATATTTTGACCTAAACATTCACTTCAGCAGCAACTTCCCTGTATCTTGCAACTATGCTTTCAGCGCCATCGGCGCTCTCGTTTATGTAAGGTCCTGTGTGTTATATTATTATCTAATGGTAGCACTAATTACTCGCATTAGTATTTCTGATAATCATTTATGAAGTTTCATTATTATATTGTATACATTAAGATATGTTAATTAATCCCATCAATTATAATTTTCGTGCTTCAGCATTAGCTATTATACTAAAATTTAATTCAGATTCACAACATCGTCGAAACAATTTAAGCAATAGGTAAGAACATTTTATATCATAATTTTCATTTGTTTGCAGACCGAGACATCGATTGCAACATAAATGGAATGTAATGGAATATACCACTTTACAATTCTAAAATGTGTCTCAATATGCACAATAATTATATTAATGCTGGATTTAAAATCTGTGGCTTACAGAAGGCAAAATCAATTTTTATTGTTATGTATACATTTGGTATTTTCATTGTTGAAGATATAACGCATAATGAATTGATGAATGAACTAAAGGTGAAAAAAATTGTTCCTATAACTAAAGGGTCAGTGTGGTATTTTGTTTAAAACATTTTTTAAGTAATGGTTCAAGTATGTGTATGACGATTTTAATGCATGCTTAGATCGTGTCGTTATCGCTTAGAAAGCTATCAAACTATAAACAAAGTCAAGTCCGTGTTTGTGATACAGGTAAACGAGTTTCTGTCAGCCATGCGAGAATTGCGACTGTAGACAGAGTTCCCCCACGTGCTAGATAATGTTGTGTCCTGTATGTGACGGTCAATGCATATTGGCACGTTTGTCCAAGATGTTACTGATTAAGTGGCAGCCACATGCTGACACATCCGAATGTGTGCTGTATTGTGTTGAGTCAATTTTATCATTAAACAAACTTTTCCATTTGTTGTTTTATTGTTAATAATTTAATATAGCATGCTCTACTTTTTCATGTTTAAATTTTTTTTTATTAAACAACAACATACAAAGTGTTTTGTACAAATAGATGCTGGAATTGATGACTCTATTGTTGCTTAAATGAAAAAATATATGTTTCACTGCAATTTTGTAATATGCTCGATGTTAACCTGTCAATGAACATTAAGTATTCGCATTATTTCTAAAGCACGTACACTTAAGATGTTCAAAAAGTAAATAACGCAATAATGTCTTTGCAGTTTAATACCTTCAATTAAACGGAAAAATGAATACATTTCTACATTAATGTATGAAGCTATTCGCCAGAAAATACAGGAAGGTCATCCCATTTAAGCATGTAATTTTATTTGCACACACGACATGTTAACAGTTGGATTTTGTATAATGAAATGTCATTCAGCCTTTGTTGGATAACTCGTTTGTTATAGGTCAGTCGAACATATTGCAAGATGAAGATTCGGTTTTCAGGAGATGGATTTTTTAACCGTATAAATAATTAGTACGGTGGTTTGGCGCCACAAATATTACAGCATGCACCTGGCGGCCTGTAACCTGCGCAGGCTGGACATACGATCGAGTCACATTTCACTTGTCCGCCTGTACAAGTGCATCGCTTACAGGGATCTTTATGGTCGGTTGGTAGTTCTTCTCCTGTTGGGAAAAGTTTAACATAGGTTTTGCTAACCTCATAACGAACAGTTATAAAAATTATACATATTCTACTCTTAATACAACTATTTTTCTGGCAGCTTATCAGTCATACCAGTTCCTCGACCTATTTTTATACAGAAATACTAAATCCTTAACTCATGTATGCATTTTATATGTGCTTATTGCTTATTAAGCAATAATGTTTTCTAAATAGGCATATTACTTTAACAGCAATCAGAAGTTTCCAGCTATCATTATTTTAATGTATACTGTATTGATAAAGGGATCGTCCGTACGTTTCGCTGTAATATACATAAGTGAAATATGTGTTTTGCACGACAAAATCGCTTGTATAACTTCAGTCACGTTAAGTCTTCACACATTGTGAATGATTACGCATTCAATAAGTAGATTGTTTGAAAGATACCATTATTGATAGGGTTTATCGTTGTTAATCGAAAAGTCAATTGACTATGGTTATATTGTACGACGAGATTTAGTCATCCTTAGTACTTCAGTATTAAATTATAAGCATCATCAGCGAGTTCGTGTGACATACTTATCATTTTCGGCAAAAAAAGGATATGAATGTAACAAAGTATATTAGTCGGCAATATATGTATTTCTGCATCGAATACTTGCATAATAACGTTTACATTACCTTCTTTGTACTTTTTTGCCGTTAACTACACAACCAGCGAAGCTACCTGGAATAATACATGTATTTAATACTTAAATTTATCTCTTTTTAAATAAATATTTACATAGCGCATTCATGTAAATATTATATGATAGGTAGCTTACAGAGAGTTCATACTAAGAAGAAATTGATTGGATTAAAGCCCCATCTTACCGTCTGGAATAGAAAAGCTGCGGCCACATCCGGTTGAGCAACATTTCTCTAGCCCAGGGCAATCAAAGTCTGAATCGCACAATGTAACGCATGGCAACAGGTTTCCGGGAGGATATTTTGGGCATGTTACTATGTTTCATAAAAGAAAACCGCAAAGGAAGGATAGTAAAAGGAAGCGTAATTTAGATTTAATAAATAAATTAGTAAACAATATATAAAGAGTACAATTCAAACAACCTTGACAGGCAATAAAAGTACATAACGGTATTCCATTTCTGCATGTGCACGTATTGCAGTCAACTGTGAAGCTATCTCCATCTTGGTATGTTTTGCCTTAGAAATACAAGGTTTTCCGCCTGTAAATGCATTGTTTTGAAATTGTAAATTCGACAAGCACCAATAGCATGAGCATATAGTTACAAGGAAACTAAATCTCATAACTTAATTGGAAATAACCCACAACACTCAAATGTGTTAACATGGCTTATTATAATATCAAATCATTCATACGATAATATTAAAAAATATATGCGTTCTAGTTTGTTTTGATATGTTGGTTTTCATTCAACGGTTTTGGAGCTATTGTGCAATCTCAATATTGTTAAATATGTATTGTTTTGATTGGATCTTCAACACTACATTGAAGCTTGTCGGAATTCAGAAAAACACTATATATCGTCGTCTATAACATAACCGCCAAATATTTCACCACTGTTCTGATTTTATAACATTTTTTCATAACAAGTTTATATAAAAAGCTTAACCCGGAGATACATGTTTTGACTTTAACTGATACAGTTCCGGAGATATTCATTACCGACACTTTAAAAAAAAAATCAGGAAAAACAGACGTTTTCATCGAATGTTCTTCCATAGCCTTTACTATATATTTCAGTTAATACCTGTACCTATGAACTTGATTTTAACTTAAACCGTGCCGGCATTTTATGTATTGCCTTAACTGATTTAAATTCAAAATAAAGTAGCAATTTGAAGTACAAAATATAAAAAAATAATATTCAGTTAACCTTCACTTATTTAGTAAATCCAATACAGTCAAAATAAGGGTCTTAAATTAACATTTTTTGTTTCAGGAACAAAAGATTTTTGCAATTGGACGATGTCACAAGAGGATAAAAAAATAGTAAAATTTAAATATAATCCTTTTCAATGCCGACCACTCTAAAAACACCACATGCGTTTATCAAACAATTCTTGACAAATACGTCAATTATATTCTGTTTAATCATGCAAATAAATAAAAACAGTAACAATAAAGTGCATAACAGTCGACGGATATATAACAAGCCATTTCTTACCAGAGCCACCACAGACTTTCTTAGTACAGATAACTTCTCCCTTAAAACCGCATGTGCAGTTGTTACACTATTCTATGAAGCTTTCACCCTCTTTGTACTTTTTCCTTTTATAGAAGCAAGGACATACGAAGCAGCACTCCCCTGGTGGTTTATACTGACCCTCGCAGAAGATTGCAAGACACGCTACACTAGTACATTTTTCAGGAACTGAATCGAAATGGTGCACACAATGCAAAACAATTCATATTTTTCTTATAATTGTTAAAAAAATACAGAGTCAATATGAACAGGTACACATGTAATGAAACGATAAATAAACCTTTGAAAATGACCGTTTTGAGTCTTAGTAGCAAATCAAATATTTTTTTTTATATACGTACAGTAAACGACATAAGTTTGGAAGGATCGTTCATATGTTCTTTCTTTATGAACACCTTTATATATGAATCATTATCTGATTGACAAACAGGATACACTTGACCTATGGCCGTTGCACTACAAGGTACACAATCACTTTTAAAAGGAACTGCAAATATACAATCTTTAATTAGTTATTAGTTTTCACTGTTTTATTACCCAGCCCGATATGCGAATGCACTTACATGAACATGCAATGCGTGTGCAGGCAGCATTGCCATTCGAACATTTACATGTATTACAGTCGTCTTTGAAGCTTTCTCCTTCTTTGTACACTTGTCCTTTATAATTGCATGATTTTTCTAAAAAATAAGTACATATTTATTGACTAAGTGTACATGCCCATTTTACACAATACCAAGAAATGGTATCATCCAAAATATCGATTGTGGCCTTTGTTTGCAAAAGGTTTGTATGCAGGCACATTTTATTGAAATTTAATGGACATAATCATGACAATATTTCCAACAGCAACGGTATATTGAACTTTCATGCAATGACAACGCATTGTTTAATACCAGAATTAAATTACTAGAATCAGAATCATAAAAATGTATGACATATCAGCAGTAAGAGCTATACAAAGTTTTGAAACATGAATGAAACTTAAGAGTGTGGGGGATCTCGCATTTTCTCACGGACCTCTGTTATCTGGCGTTATCAAACTTTTCTGCATATATAACAACTTTACAAAAAATAAAAATGAATTATCAAATAATACATATAGGATTTTTGAAACACGTGTCTCTGCATAAGTATTAAGACAATATAGTACTTGTACTGCTGAGTTAACATATTTAAAAGTACACCGTTCAGTACTGCTTTTTCCAGACTCCTTAATCATATTATTACATAATGTTATGATTAAAGTATAATTTATAGAGGTTATATCAATATCGACAACCTGAAGTAAATGTTATAGCTTCGCAGTGATTCCATTTAAACAACATCGACAGGTTTACGGTATTCACATAATATGATCAGTGCATGTGCGACTTACATAAGAGCATAGTATAGATCACTAATCTATATTTTCATAGTTATGATACAGAGTATTGTGTGATCGAATTATCCCTACCTTCACATAATTTAAGAGTGCAAACTGCTGAACAATTCTGACATGAACAACTATTGCAATCGATATTGAACGTTTCACCATCTTGGTATATTTTGCCATTTGCTACACACGGCTGCCCTATCCCTAAAACGAAATATTTGCACTTTGAACTGAAAACAAACCATACACGGATGTCTTTTAAAACTTGTTTAACAACCATACACAAACGCCTACATACATTCACAAAAGAAAACCTCGTTAAGGAAAGTGTGTCATCGCACATTTTATTTTAACAAGAATGCGTAAATATGTTGTCTCGATACAATGTTGCTAATACATGTGTATACGACAACTATTTGATATTATACCGACAAATAATGAACTGATTAAAACGGGACATGTTTTAGCAGCGTTGGTAAGTTACATATACAATTTTGAAGATGTGTTGATAAATTTTGGGTCAGACATATGTATGGGTAAAATATTCGATCACGTATATACATCTTAACACATTTATATGCCATTCATAGACCTCCTTATATGGTGATGATAATTTTATTGTTATATATGTTATTGCTGTGTTCCATGGAAGCATGCTTTAACACTATAACGAGAAACTCCAGCTGCTGGCGCATTATTGCATTCTCATTATAAACCATGAGTTGGTCTTTAATTTAAAGGAAGTGACCAATTGCCAAAACAGTGCAAAACAGCACAATACGAAACAACATACATACATAGAAGAATAAAGCTGGGGTCACCGCCTTGGAACGGTCAATGCAAAGCATTTGGGGTTTAAACTGGTTTTAGAGCGCTCAACATTAAACGTAGCCCACCAATAAGTGTACATTTAACCTCATATTATTGCAACTCAAATTTATTAATAATATAAGGGAATTAAAACGCATTCAATTAAATTACAATTTAATTACTCAATGGAAGGAAGGAGAACAAAGCAACAGAATTACAACTTTTTAAGGAAGGATGAAATGAAATTACGAACACGTGTCAACTATATCCCTTCTTTTAGATAACAGATTTTAGAATATATCATCATATAGTTAATTTTTTTATTATCAATGTTTAATTTCCTACCAACAGGATTAGTGCACGAAGCACGACATCCGTTGGTACAGCATAATTGGTTTCCTGGACAACCATTGTCATCACCACACTCTACTAGACAGATCGTGATAGCGTTCGGGTCTGATGGAGGGCATCGACCATGATTATCTGCTGTGAACATATAAGACGTATTAAGTACGTTTGAAAAGATCCATTTAACAAACTGTTCGGGGAACGGACGAAATCACTACAAGACGGTCGCCACTATTTAATCCTTATAAATGTAAATTTATATTGCGATTTCAAAGACCTTGGTAAAAAATCATTATACAATCGCCTCATATATGTGATGTTTTTACTTTTACTGTATATAGCACATTTTTTTACTATACTATTTAATTAAATGTAAGGGTTCACAATTTCAAAACAAAACTAATAAAGTTAACCAAAACGAGAATACACATACATATTAATGCGCAGTCATAGTTTATCTTGTACGTGATAAGTGTGTGTTATATGCCAGAACATATACACATGCATTTAAGGCTTAATGTAATCGTATAGCACAATGTCATTAAAATTGCATGGGTCACGTTCAAAGATATATATTAATTTATATACACAAGAAGTTTTTCAGAGCTTTCTGTTATCTTTAAAATGTGTATATCTATTTTGTTTACGTAAGATGCTTATCTTAATTTTCTGTTTAGAGTGTGCTGTAAAAAATCATTATACAATCGCCTCATATATGTGATGTTTTTACTTTTACTGTATATAGCACATTTGTTTACTATACTATTTAATTAAATGTAAGGGTTCACAATTTCAAAACAAAACTAATAAAGTTAACCAACACGAGAATACACATACATATTAATGCGCAGTCATAGTTTATCTTGTACGTGATAAGTGCGTGTTATATGCCAGAACATATACACATGCATTTAAGGCTTAATGTAATCGTATAGCACAATGTCATTAAAATTGCATAGGGCACGTTCAAAGATATATATTAATTTATATACACAAGAAGTTTTTCAGAGCTTTCTGTTATCTTTAAAATGTGTATATCTATTTTGTTTACGTAAGATGCTTATCTTTATTTTCTGTTTAGAGTGTGCTGCCCTGTAGTCCCTTGTCTATTATAATATCTAAACATATCTATTGTATGCATAATACATTTTTTTGCTTTTTGCTTTCTTTACCATGTAGCCCTTTGTCTCATTGTTATCACTTTGAGAATAACTACTTAAACACATACATGGGATTATTGACTTCATTTATTTATAAGAGCCTTCAATAAGCATTGCTGATTCGAAACCACCGCTGCCACCAACAAGGACAGATAAAAAGCTCCAAAAATCTGCGAAACTTGTTTTATTGGTATAAGCTTAGTCATTGTAATATTGGGAAAAAGGACAACACTTGTATGAACAGGATTTAAATAGCTTCTAGAATATTCAACATAAAGGATTACATTACAATCGTTATACTAGCAAAAATAATTAACAATAATCTAAGTGATATAAAACTATTTCGTATAGATCAACACTGTTATCAACGTGTTTTGGGCTGACAGCGCCTTAAATAGAGACAGTGGACGGCAAACAGTTTAATAAAACAGAATGGCTGATGTTGAAGAACCGATTGCGTCAAACATACATGGCGCGAACTACAGAGAGGTGTGACCGCTGCCATACAATTTTAAAGACGGTAACAGTTTTTAACATTTAATGGCAATCAATAATCTGATATTTTCTTGAACAAACACTCAAATTGTGTTACACTTTCTCATTTTATAAAAGTAAGATATCACATACATCACCTTAATGAATTATTTATACAAGACTTTCACAAATAATACTTATTTTATTTGGGCAATATTTCAAACGAAAATAATTTGTAATTAAATTAACAGGAGTAAAAAAAAATCTTTAAAATACTTGCATGACTTAATATTCATGGAAAATTTTATTTTGAGCTGATATAACATAAATTTACTTGCGCATGCCATTCGTGTGCAGCCAACTGTCCCTTTATTGCACGTGCACGTGTTGCAGTCAACTTTGAAGCTTTTCCCATTTTGATATGTCTTTCCATTGTGAACACACGACTTTCCTGTAACAAAATATTAATTCATTATTATGAAAATCTATGGAAACCTGTCCGTTGGTAAACTCTAATATACTGACCATTAATTAAAAAAATAGTTATGTTTGCAAACATAAGATGTAATACCAATAAAAAGGACCATATTAAAAATCACCATACATAATACAATGAAGCAGACGAACAGACAGCATACGTATCATCAAATACATAGCTTATCTCGCCATAAGATAAGAGTTTCCTTTTGAACACCTTCAGATATTAAACTTATCTTTAAAGCTGTCACATTTAGTGGAAACATTTCCTTTATAAGTACATGCGAATGCTTCAACCTATATTACAAATCATTTTATATTTACGTTATGTGTTCCATACTTGAACAGTTCTTTCAATCACAACCATAACCCGTTGACCATGCTAAACGCAGCGAATCATATTAATGCGTCAATGATCGAAACAATACGACATGCTGATTTAAAGTATCGACATTATACTATAAGGTCACTTTTGGTTTCTGTTATGCACCATTTGCCATGACATATATGACCGTACCCGCATCCGTTGGAGCAGCATTTTTCGTCCCCAGGACAGGCATAGTCTGATACACACCCCATAAGGCAAATCCCAGCCATGTCCGGTTGCAGAGCTGGGCATTCACCTAGTTTTTCTTTTGCTAAAATTTTAAAGATACGATTTATAAGTTATATTCTGAAAAAAAAATCATTAACCGCAAGGCTCTGTGAAATGTCCGTTTAAATGCTCAAGTTAAATTATGTCAAAGAATCTTCTGAAAGATAATATGACCAAATATACGAAAGTTAAAGCACACATTTATTTAGAAGAATGCAGAAAATGACTTTAAGAAAGAATATATCTGATCCTTCTGCTCATGGTGTATAAGCAATTAGGTTATGTTATTAGCTATACTTAACTTATTGATATCATATGGCGATTTTACATGTATCTTCTTTTGTCGATCCAATTTAATTGAATATAGCTGCTGATTAACATAGGTAAGGCTTTACTTCCCGATACGGAAATGCTGCCGATCACCAGACAAACACATGACATTCGAAGTTGCCACTTTGCTGACATTATCTCCGTAAAAGTTCTCGTTTTAAGCAGTTGACACACACAGCCGAACACGAAATACTTATTTAGAAATATATATAGTGATATACCTAAAACGAAACACATTTTTGGATTAATTTAGATAGTGGTATGCGCAATTGTATTAACGTTTGTTCTATACCAGAAAAGGTAAAAGAAAGCATCAATTATAATGAAAATATGTTTTTAATCAGCTGTGTAAGTATAAACATATAATCTTAGATCGTTTGGACTGAAAACACCATACATTTGATGTATCAAACCAATTCTATA